>NW_022280140.1:0-24467 GCF_004355925.1 Anarrhichthys ocellatus
TACAAAAACCTCTCACTGTAGAGAGACACGCTCTCTGACTCTGACACCAACAAACTCAACAAACACATTCACAGTTTAACCAGTTTATGTTATAACTGGTTAACATGTTTAAAACTGTTTCAGAAATGATACATATGTGTTTAACAATTAATTTGTTAATTGTTAAACATCAATGAGCAATAAAAACTTGTCTTTCAGTAAAACATGATTCTGTTTAAAGTCGTCCCACAGTGATGTTGATGTGTGTTGTCGTGAATTTGGGGGATTTTACAAAACATTGCAGAAGAAAATGTTTCTATCAAAACCAGACTCTTATAAATGAGCACTGACACATTCCTGATCAATACTCTGATGAACTCATATTTCATTGTGCAACCGTGTGTTGTAAATTTTAAATAAGTGAACCTTGTAAAGTTCTCACAATAATTTAAAACACGAACATCTACAATTCCATGAGAAGTGGACATCTTCTGAGAAAGATTGTGTCCCATTAAGAATGAATTTACAAGACTGACTTGAGACTTTAGACTTTACGTACAGCAAGTTCAATTCAATTCAATTTAATTTAATTACATTTAACTTCTCTAGCCCAAAATCACAAATTTGCCCCAGAGGGCGTAACAACCTGTAAAGTCCAAACCTATAGTTGTTAATTGTAATAGTTTTAAGGTATACTGAACATACTGTACATACCAAACATCAAACCACATTTGTTAAATATTGAGAAACAGTGAATAAATCATGGTCTCAACAGGTGGTCACAATAATCAGTCAGGTTCCACAATAGCGCCCTAAAGAACATCCGCCATTACGCCAGCTTTGCTTTTTCACACTGAACCAAACAACGGCAGCAGTCTGAGGAGGATCTGGTGGATGCATGGAAAATGGCAATGAAGGAGCTTAAAATGTAATCAATAAAGACTGAAACTCAATTCTAAATGCAACTGCTAACCAGTAGTGATGGTGAGATGAAGCTTCATGAAACATTAAAGCTTTCCAGCAAATTGGTTCATTTCTTGAGGCTTCATTTTGCTCACAAAACCTCCTGCTGGCCAAAAAATGTAAAAGGCAAATCTAATACAGAAGACCTCCACCATGTAACTTGTGATATAAGGACAATATTCGTGTTGTTAAAGTGGCAGTTATTTGTTTTTATTCAGAAAAGATAATTCCTCAATGTGTTATGGCTTTACTTGTTATTAATCATTGGTCTAAAACGATACCAGCCTTGTTATGAGCTTCACAAAAAACGTCCTGGATTACTCCACACACGCTCGAGCCTCGACGCAACACACAAAAGTCTCAAAAAATGTTAGTGACAGAATATTCCAGACAGTTTTCAATAAGGCCTTCTTTGCTCGTTTTTTCGCAGGGTTCATTTTAACCTTTTAACTACTATCCCTATTTTTAGGCCTCTGCTCGAAAATTGCATACCCATACCCAAGAGAGTCCACAGCTCTAACTACAAGGTCTATTTTAATAATTTTGATGGTCTATACAGGTAACACTTGTAAGATGTGTTCAATTGTGTAAATATTGTGTATATGTTACTGGTTAATTGTGAATGAAGATGGCACACAGCTCAAATTGAAAAAAGTTTCAGGTTCGCCTGAAAAAAAAGCACTTTCATTGAACATTTTTTTGGAATTATTGCAGAGTGAAGCCTACAAATACTCCTGTGTCATACCACAACAGGTTTGTGGTCTCTGCTAATTTTACTTAGATTGAGTGAAGCAGGCCAGCATAATAGGAGGTCTGAGTACATAATTTCAAGCCGAAATATCATTTCTCTCTCATGCTCTATTGTTATTTTATATACTATATAACTATATATTTCACTTTTTTATCACTCATATTATTCAATACATGCAAATGCAGCCGTTTGAAATGATTTTGAGAACAAGGGTCCTCTCAGAGCATGTTTCTGGCTCTCATCCATAGGATTTTCTCAGTTGGTCTGTGTGTATGGGGCTGTATCTCAGCCTATCATCGGTCGATTTCAGTCAATAAGCCCTCCTTTGACGCGTCAGAGTCTCAGGAAGGCGTGTGTCGAATTTGCGGTTGATTGACATCAGTTTCCGTCAGTAAAGTTGCAAGAAGTGCCGGTCTCCCCGAGCGTAAATTTCCGCTCGCCGGAAGTCTGACTGCTCGCCCAAACTGGATTGACCGCTCTTATTCTGGAAACAGCTCGGAAGTAAACAAGATGCAGTTGGCAACAATGACTCCAGCTTTGAAACGGATAATCTGCGACGTTATTGTACTCATCTTTCATAAAAGACACATCGAATCACCAAACCGGCTTCTTACGCGGTTACTAACTTAGTCAACGAGTTATCTCTTCCCACAAACAAACCAATCTAATATAGCTACAGGCGCCTCAGAGTTTGACATTTGGGTGTGCTTGTTTAGGAGGCCGTGGGATTCCTGCCGAGAGGTCCCCGTCATCAAAGATGAACGGACGCCATGGAAAATGCTCAAACTACTGAAGATCATCTCTCTCTGTGTGGTAGCTGTGTCTGTGTTTGGGTTTGCCCTGTGTAGCAAGGTTTGTTCTGTATAATTATTACAGTTGTACAGGTATTATTAATCTACTGAGCTCATGAATTGGAATGTAAATACATATTTCATTCAGGAAAAAGTTATTCAGTGTTGACTTCCTTCGTCATGCTGTGAAATTACTCATATCTTTCCGTCTCGCCTCGCCTTTCTTTTCTGTTCCAGGCGTCTTTTCTCCTCCTCATCACTTTGTCCAACGAGGGCACAAAGACACTCCCGGCGGAGCAGAAGCCTGTCGCCCTGCTGTGCATCGGCTGCGCTATCATCGCTTCCAGTCTGTTTCTCTTTGTGAAGAGCCTCTGGAAGGCGTGTCACAAATCCTCAAAGATGCCGGACAAAAGAACTGTAGCTGTGGTGAGAAACATTTCACATGTCCCTCCTCTTTGACCAAACGTTTACTATACTTTAACGACACCGGTGATCACCCAGTGCACCGCCAAAGAAAACGAACCGCTTCCTGCTGCCTTCTATCACCGCCTTCCTCTTCATTTTGCTCGGTTACGTCCTGTTCCTCATCCTGTACCTCACAAAGGATCCTACTGATACCAAGACGACCATTTGGGTGGGTCTGGCTGTTGGTGGGTCCTTCTTGGTGTCCTTCAACTGGTGGGAGAGCTACTTCAGACAGATCAGCGAGAATAGCAGCTCCGTCTTCCTCAAACTGCTGTGCAGAGACGTGAAAACGTGCCAGAACATGCTGCACATCCTCTCCAGCCTGCTCAGGATCGCGGTGACCGCCGGTGTGCTCGGAGCCTACGTCCCTCTGGCCAAAATGGACTGGGACATCGTGACCTCCATCCCGAGCCGTGAGACAAAAATGATCGCCATCATCATCGGGGTCCAGCTGATCTCCTCCGCACTCTGCCACTGGTTTTCTCTGGTGGCCTGCAAGATGCACGCCCTGCGACGATGCTTCATCCTGCCTTTGTACCTGGCCTCTCTGGCCGTCATGGTTCTCTTCATTGTCCCTGTTATCGTTTACTATGAAGAGTACAGAACAAGTCTGAGCGGGACTAAAAGCACCAACTTCACTAGCTACTGCAATGAAGTTGTCGATGGAAGAAACCAAATCCTGAACGGTAGCGTGTTCCCACATCTGGTTTTGGATGTTACACACACTCTGTGCTTCCTGGACATGTCCAAGACATTTGACATTTGCATGCTGACAGGTAATAAACTGGAGCTACACCACACATTAAGAGATGACTCAGGAGCACGTAAAAGTATTATAACTTGTACAGTTTCCATTCACTTAAATTGCTGGGGATCGATGCAAGGACTTTCGGACACCATGCCCTTTTTTCATGCGTTTTTCATGCGTTCCAGCAAAACGTCTCAATTTCCGTTCGTTACATGCATGCAGAAAATAAATGTCTGTTTTCACAGGAAACATCTAAGTTACATATAGGCAAGACAACTACTTAGGTACATTTAGGAAAAGATTGTGGTTTGGGTTAAAATAACTACGGAAATGGCGTTACTTAAATACAGAACTTACGTTGTCGTTTCACAAGGGGCACAAACGGTCTGCTGTCAGAAAGACAGGTTGTTGTTTGACCGATCCACCTCCCCTCCCGCCCTTACATAGCGATTACATACAAATTGATTTTCGTAGGATATCTACGAATGAAAGCGCATTCGTTTTTTGAAGGTAAAGCTACGCTGTCTTACAACAGCCAGGCTTTTTTTGGCATCAAAAATATTGGGGCAATTAGAAGTCCCTCTTTTCTAAAGAAGCATTGCCGACCTTAAACATTTACCTCTTGTGGTTGTAACCTATTCTCTTGTGGTAGTATTGGGAATATATTGAATAACTAAGAGAAACAGAAGCTGGTGTGTGCAAGGTCAAGGCAAGTGGAAAAAAACAACTTAATGCTCAGCAGTGTTCTGGTGGCTCGGCCTTGTGCTGGCCACTCTCCACCTCTGGTTCCTCAGTCTGTATCGCATCCAGAGGACTCAGGACCTGTTCATTAGGAGGCCGTATGAGGGAGGATTTTTAGAGCAGTCACTACTTCTGAACGCTCGATTTGACATCCAGACGACTGAAAAGCGAATGAAGTAAGTGTGTGTGTGTGTGTGTGTGTGTGTGTTTGGAATGTCAGGAATACCCTACAATGTGAGGTTCGTTCGTGAGGGCTGTTTTGAGTTAGGAAGTTTTGAAAATAGTTCAGGAAGGATTAGTTTAAATACAGTCTCACACACTTTATAGGTGAGTTAACTGTCTTTTGTCTGTCTTAGCATTAAAAAGCTAAAATTATCTATGTAATGTTCTTTATTTGAAATCTATAGACTCTTATTTTTGACGATCACTAATTTCCTATAATTAGCCATGGCCTTTACACAAAGGCTGGCAAATAAAAGAAGCTCTGTAATTATTGTAAATTAAATCCTCCAGGCCCCCTGCCAACAAATGAGTTAATGGCTGTGGTGAAAACGTGTTTGGTATCAACATGTCTGTCATTAGAATGAATCAGAAAGCTTTCCAAAGGAGCACAGATAATGTGTCAAACAATCCCTTAACGTGGATTCTGGATTCACATTATTATAACAGGTTCAGATAAGTGTAAAGGCTGTAAAGGAAAAAAGTAGATTGTTCTGAACTTTCACACTGCGAATAAAGGCAGTTGAGTTGCACCTACATTTATCAAACAACAACACAGAGGCTCCGTAGTACGAACAAAGACGGCAAACTTTATTACATCTATCAACCTTGGCAAAGGCAGCGCAGAGCACACCCAATATTCTGTTCTTACCTTTTAATAATTAAAACACATAATATTTGCAGGCGAGTATTTCACATTTTTGCGTTGTGTATTCGCCACATCCCCTTAAGGGTTAGGATTAGCTATATGTGCTTAAAACCCATTTCTGAATAATGCAAATCTTGTCTTTTTTCAGTTTCAAACCACCAGACTCTGTGAAAGTGTTCCTTTGTGCGACCATGTGGCATGAAACCTACGCAGAGATGATGAATATAATCATTTCAATATTTCGGTAAGTTTCACATAGGTTGCCTATGAAAACAAAAACAAGCTGTTATTTACACATTCCTGGCCTTTCCCCCCCACTTCTTTAGTTACAGTTTTAGGTAGCAAAGGTTTTTTCATCTGAAATCGTCCAATACATAGCTCTAGAAGAATTAGCAGAATCTAAACTGCCCCTGGTCTTTTGCTTCATTACTATTCGCATGGTTTGGATTGCTGTAGTCACCTGTATGTGTATTTGGCTGGATGCATAATGGCTCCCAAGTGTGTTTGTCGTATTTGGAGTTTAGGTACAAAAGCATGGCTTCTAGAGAATTTCCTTCAACCTTCTTTGATTAGCAGTTCAGTTTGATCACTTGAGTCTCCTTTGAGAGTTTCAAAATCTGGAAAATTCATGGAAAAACTTATTTTTTATTTCTGCAAAATGTTCCTATTGCAGCATAACAACCTCCAATTTTATCGAGGTAGAACTCCCTCTGAATTCTCTCAGCCTCACTTTAACAACAACATCATCACAGTAGCTTTATGCGATTCTTGTAACTCCACAGACTGGACAGGTACAGACCGAAGAAGGAAGGAGAAACTAGCGATGTTATCTTCGAAGGCCATATCTACTTCGACGACGCCTTTAGAGATGTTCCCGGTAGTAAGGGGCGCCACGTCAACGAATATGCCGAGATGCTTCTGGATATTCTCAGAGAAGTTTACAGGTAAATGCTTGATCTATAGAAAAATAAAGGAAGTACAGCATTCGACTGCCAAGTGATCTCAGTGGTTATCACGTGAAATGAAGCTGACTTATGTTTCATCAGTATCTTCTTAAACATCGATGGAGACGTCTTCAAAAAGCAGCAGCAGGTCCCTGATCTGAAAATCGTCACGACGCCGTACGGAGGGCGTCTGGTGGTCACCATGCCACACGGAAACAGTTTAATGGTTCACTACAAG
This sequence comes from Anarrhichthys ocellatus, assembly GCF_004355925.1. Taxonomy (NCBI): domain Eukaryota; kingdom Metazoa; phylum Chordata; class Actinopteri; order Perciformes; family Anarhichadidae; genus Anarrhichthys; species Anarrhichthys ocellatus. The sequence continues at coordinate 6,489 of NW_022280140.1, forward strand.
GACAAGACACTCATCCGCCACAAGAAGAGATGGTCCCAGGTGATGAAAAATTATGCAACAGAGTTTGATTAGTATCCAGTTTAAAACATTTCATTGCCTTTCCTTTACTGCCAGTGACATTTAGTAGTATATAATATACATAATATTTTAGGAGACAGGGTTGCTCTGTCAGAGTGTGTTTGCTGAATAGTATGTGACATTTTACAGGTCATGTACTTGTACTATCTCCTGGGCTGGAAAGTAGCAACCAAGTATTTCAAAAAGTGGGAGAAAGGAGAGGTGGAGGTTCAGCTGAAACACGATTTTGAGGTAAGACGAAAAAAACACATGCATACGCACACAAACCCACACATAAACCAGTGCATACATTACAATATTTGTACATGAAAAGAAGCTAAATGGCAAACTGTGTCTGATCCTGCAGAGAGAGAAGCACAACACCTACATCCTGGCTTTAGATGGGGACACAGACTTCCAGCCGGCCGCTGTGATGCTGCTCATCGATCGTCTGAAACTGTATCCGCTCGTCGGGGCAGCGTGTGGCCGGATTCACCCAACCGGATCAGGTTGGTCAAATACGATAAAAAGACAGGGACACTATGAGATTGATTGCTGATCATCGATAAAGTCAAGGCAAACGTATATCAGACCAGTCAGCAAACATTTTGCAAAATATGCAGCAGACGACCTAAAATATACTTTTAAAAATAATTTAGGTGGGTAGTTTAGTTGACGTTGAGCTTTTTCTCAATGAAATTCAGAAGCAGCTACTACAGGCAACCCAGCAACTTGAGGATGGATGGATGAATGGTGGATGAATGGATGGATGGATGGATGGATGGTGGGTGGATGGATGCATGGAGGATGGATGGATGGATGGTGGGTGGATGGATGAATGGTGGATGGATGGATGGATGGTGGGTGGATGGATGAATGGTGGATCGATGGATGAATGGTGGATGATGAATGGATGGATGGTGGGTGGGTGGGTGGGTGGATGGATGAATGGTGGATGATGAATGGATGGATGAATGGTGGGTGGATGAATAGATGGATGAAGGATGATGTACAAATGGATAGATGGATGGATAGATAGATAGATAGATGGATGGATGGATGGATGGATTTAAGATGACTAGTGGATGGATAGATGGATGGTGGATGGCCACATCAAATAATAAGAATATGAAACAAGAATAATCAATAAAATGAACACTAAAGACATACAGGAAATTCTAAATTACCTGAATGGACAAACAAATATTATAGACTGTAAAAGGAGTGAGCAGCAATAAACATGTACATGTTATATAAGGTCCTACCGCTTTCTATAACTTAAATAATCAACTTATCGGGCACTGGCTTCACAAGACAGCAGAGCATGTGTTCGGCTGCGTGCTGTGCAGCCCCGGTCGTTTCAGTCTGTTCAGAGCAGCGGCACTGATGGACGACAACGTGATGAAGAGATACACCATAAAGGCCTCGAAGGCGCGACACCACATCCAGTACGACCAAGGTAGACATTGAGCTGGTCTATTTCTAGAGCTGACAGTGAATACATTATGGATGAATACAACCAAAACCAGAGCCAGTTTATTTGATGAAAAACGATATGGTGGCACATTTGACACAATCTCGAATGGTCTCTGCAGGAGAGGACCGCTGGTTGTGTACTCTGCTGTTGAAGCAGGGTTGGAGAGTGGAGTACAACGCGGCCTCTGATGCCTACACCAACGCCCCGGAGGACTTTAAAGAGTTTTACAACCAGGTGATTATAGGAGCCTCTCAAAAACTTACGTAGCATAATTCAGATGTGTTCTCACCGTGCTGTGCCAGCTCTGAGCCTGATAATGAAGATGTACAGCTCCTTGGGAGAACCAGTACGTCTTCATTCCTAGAAAATCAAATACCGCCTCTCTGTCACGCCCCTTTATGTCAGATACCGATGCACAAGGCACGCTAAATGGTGCCTTCAGCACCTTTAGATTTTCAGAGAAAATGCTCCTTGGAGTATGATGACGTACAGTAGTATAAAGACCGAAAAAAACTAACAGGAAGGGTGGGAATGAAGGCCGATGGGTCAAACTAACATGGGACTTTCAATCATGAGACCGTTGTTCATGTCACAAAGTGTTATTTTTAAGGTACGTTGGTGATGTTAGTGTCTTCTTTTCTGTACTTAACCATGAACCCAACTTAGTATGGATTGTGCACCAAGTGGTTTTGTTTAAATTTCACAACGTTAACCAAGACGCCAAGGATCCCGACCAAGCGGTAGTATGTGACGATGGAATAAGAATGTGTTGGGCAAGCATGATCAGCATGTGTTGCCTACATGTGAATGTGAATTAAAATGTGGTTTAACACTCTTTGAACCAGATCCTCAAGAGAATTCTGATCAGCACGTGTTGGTTAAATGCAGTGGCGGGCCGTGCATTTTATACCTGGGCCTGCACTCGTAAAAATGAAGCTCAACACCTACAAATACACTATGAGTGCAGATACATCAATACCCGCATGACGGGATGCGGCGGCATTAACGAACAATGAGTCAAAATCAATTCAGCTAAAACACGCATTCCGCCACATACTCGAGAGCACGGGCCATTCAAATATTATTCATATCAGAGGGAACAATATTACCCATATCATGAAAACGACACTCTCCTATCACTCCCTCCAGGAAATACACGACTCCATAGTTCTTGTTACTGACGGATTTATTCGTCTGACCAATCACGTATGGCTAAGCCAGCTAGCAGGCTCTGGCATGTCAAAGAATACGCCCAACATGTCAAACTAAAGATCTGATTGGTTGAAGACTATGACAATCAACAATATCGTCCCCATTCACTTAAACTGCAAAGGGATTCACTTGTGAGTCTGTAGGCCTCGGGCCTCTGTTCTTACCTAGAGACACAGAGGTGAAATCTGATTGGATAAAAGCTCTACTTAAAACAAGCTGCACTGGAAGCAGAGCAACTGAGGAAGACAGTAGCTGTGCAATGAGGAAATAAGCTAATGGGGAAAATGTTTTTATAAATTATAATGCATAGTGTATTTAAGAAACATTATAAAATTATAAAATAGATATAACTTTGTGATTCTGTTTAGGCCAGCAGAGAAGGCCTTGCAGGCCCTGACGGCCCACCACTGGTTAAATGTGAACAACACTCTTTGGACTTACCTGTTCCTTTACCAGTTCTGGTTTCTGAAAATATTTTAGCTCTATTGTGGACAGTCATAAGCTCTAAGTAGATAATTAGCAATACCAATTGTGAATATGAAAAAGTACAATTATCTTTAATTATCTATCTTGATTATCTCTAACACACTCCTCATCTTATAATTATGTGGTTATAAATAAGATGTTGTTTGGTTGAACCTTTCCATAGGAAATACAAATATAGTTATTGTGCAAAGAGAAAGGTTAGTTCAGAAATGAATTACAATGGTGTACGTCTCCATAATGGGATGGTTTACTGGCTTGACTGTACTTTCTCATTCTTCAACTGAAACTACAGCAAGCTGCAGATATATAAATAATGGCCACCACAACAGCTTGCAGAATAATTCATGCTAATGCTTTTTTTGCCACTGTCAGCGTCGCCGATGGGGACCGTCCACCATGGCCAACGTAGTGGACTTGGTGGACTCTGCCACCCTGATCTCCCAGAGGAACCCGTCCATTTCCAAAGTCTACATGCTCTACCAGCTCTTCAACTTGGCTGCGTCCATACTGGCACCTTCCACCGTCATCCTTATGATAGCAGGTCGGGCTCGTTTTTTTAGGTTATTTTTAAGCCAGTAATAAAGCTCAGCAGGACCAAAATAAGTTAAAGCTTTAACTGTTAAATGTAAGCATGATAGCTTAATAGTCAATCATGCAATTCTTAATTTGATGCAAAAATTGTTCTCATGTATATTATAGTATTTCTTTAAAAATGCAAATACTCCTGGATTGAATCTGAATGTGTACTTTCAGTTAATTGCTTTTATTGCTGATGGAAGTTTAATGCTAAGGAACGAGGATGTGATTTATGCGAGAAGGTCATGGTTACTCACTTACTTATTCATCATGTGGTTGTTAATTAAACCAGTTGTTTTGTTTGCTTCCTGTCACTCATTCAGGTAGTTTGACTGTGATGTTCAATATCGACCCGGGCGTTGCTCTGGTCCTGGCTGTGATACCTCCTGCTATCTTCCTCGGCATCAGCTTCAAGATCAAGTCAGACACTCAGATCTTTATTTCCGCGATCTTGAGCATCCTGTACGCCTTCGTCATGATGATGTCAGTGATTGCCATAATAGGTAAACAAACACGACACTCAATTAAGGCTGTTCATACCGAAAGGTTTCTGGCATCTAAATCTCATCTTCCATCTGTTCCTCCTCCATCAGGCAACATGGTGAAGGACCAAACCATCCTGAATCCAAGCAGCCTCTTCATCATCGCCCTTGCCTGCTTTTACGTCATCACTGCAATCCTGCATCCTCAGGAGATTTGCCTGGTGTGCTATGGCTTCCTTTACATCATCTGCATCCCCAGTGCCTACCTGCTGTTGTCGATTTACTCCATGGTCAACATGAACAACGTGTCCTGGGGCAGCAGGACACGCCTGCTGCCGGAGCTGCACAATCGAAAGCCGCAGCCCCACAAACCAAAGCCCAGAAAGGTAGATGAAACTTGAAAATGTGCTACCATAGAGTGCTGTGCATGCATATATTTGGAACGCGACAAAACCCCAAAAATATTATGTCCAGTTATTTACACATTTTACATGTTAAACCACACTGGACCGATTGAGTAATCCAGCAACTTTTATTTCCTTTTTTATACATCAGTATATTGTCATTAGCAAATTCACTCACCCCGTTTTTAGTGAAAACATTAAAATATGTTTAACGATACTTATTAACAACATACATTTTTGGGGATAACTTAAGGACCGTTACACTTTTGAAATGACATTGCCCTGTCAGTAATACATGTCTTTTCTAAGGCCGTTGTTTTCCCTGTAACATTTTTTGACAAACAAACATAAACGCTTTTTATTTCCTCATTTAAACGACTGTTATTACACAATGCTGCTCCATTGTTTGACTTGAACTGAGCCTGTTGGTTACTCTTGCAGCCAAAAGCACCATCACACAGTTGTTCTCGGGGGGCAAATGCTGTAGAAAACTCTGTCCGACTGGAGAAGAGCTCAGCCAGGACTTCCAGACCGTGGAGACAGCAGAGCCTGACCCTCAAACCCAAAACAGTATTGTGGAGGATGCGAGGCAGCCTGAGGAGGAGCAGAGGTACGATCTGTCATGGAACATAAAGATGTAATACAGCGTCAATGGATAAGTGCAAGTCATTACTTTATGTAAAACATTTTTACATATTTTACTGGAAGGAAACATGACAATAATAAGCCATTTTTTAAGGTAAAAATAACCCAGCATTCTAGTCAATGTAAACCAATAATTGGGTTAAATGATCACCCTATCTTGCTGGGTTAGATAGCTTAGCGTGTGGGTGGTCCAGTCCACAAACTGGGTTGTTATAAACCCAACATTTTTTACTGTAAAAATCACACAATTTAAATTTAAAAACAAGAGCAAAGGGTAAAAAGAATGTAATTGTTTGAAAATATAAATAAAGAGAAATATATTCTCACACTGCCAATTGGCAATTTGCAGTGTAATATATGTATTTTAGTGTTAACATCAATTGTAATGTTGCATCAGATATTTCGTTGCTAGACCCCTTTACTGTAATATATAACGGAATAGACTATTTGTACTGGTTTGTTTCTAACTGTTATTTCTAATTTTGTTTCAGTCAAGGGCCTGCTTTCAGCTGCCCTAACCAAAGTAAGTCAAAATAAGTAAATATATGCTTTTTTAATAGCTGACTCACACATTCATGTTGTGTAATATTTCCCTGTCTTGCTCTTTTGTTCAGCTTGGATCACACAACTGCAGAGTTTGTCTGATGACATGCGTCTGAGGGAGGACACACTCGACGAGGTGCGACTTTCTCGTTTTTGTGTCTGTCCGTCCCTTTGATCGCCATATTGGCAAGACATTCATTGCATAAACGTGAGACATCTTCACATTTGGTTAATGGATACTGTGATTGTCGGTGTCAGAGATATCAGGCCAAATGTAATGTCTTTTAATCGAGTGATGTTTATTCCGTCACGTCAAACAGGCCAAATGCATATTATATCAAATTAAAATATAATATCTTTAGGTTCATTTTTTTACCAAAAGGTGAAAAGTCAACATTTGTGCAATTATAATCCTTATTTGATGTGTTTTAGTATGCAAAGATGATCCATCAAACTACCTCATAATTGGGTATTTTGCCATGCACCTTTAAATATGCTTTGTTCTCATTGGGCGTCAAATAACAGCGCTTCCTCAGGCCCCCTGTTATCTGATACCGTATGCACGTTATATTTTACACAGTTCACGTACTGATTTTAATCCCAACCATGATGTTTTTCCTAAACTTAAGTTAACGGTTTCCTTGCATAAACCTAAGCAAGTATTTTGGTTTGAATTAACACCTTTAACGATGTGTTTACTGCGATCCAGTGCGATAGAAAGCGACGCCAACGGGTCTGACAAAGTGTCAATATGTGATGAGTTGGGATGACTGTTGCAATAAAAACAATCCAAACCTACTCTGACTTCTGCAGCATGATAAACCCAAGAAGTAAAACACGTATTGAAATGTATCTGCAGGATGAGGGGCAGTTCTTCAGAGATCTTACGACCAAATACCTGGAGCCTCTTCCAGAGAACAAACAGAAACAGAAAGAAATGACCGATGAACTCAGGGAGTTGAGAAACAAGGTAACTATGTGTCCGAGTGGTGAAATAAATCACATTATGATGAATATAAAATACTAATCCTTTTTTTTTTCTTTTTTTTACAGATGTGCTTCATCTACTTCATTTGCAACGCCTTCTGGCTCGTAGTGACCTTCACTCTCCAGATCTTAGATTCGTCCATCTTCATCAGGTTCCCAAAAATTCACCGGAGACTACATCTACATCGACCCTGTGGGCTTCATGTTCATCCTGTCGTTCGCCTTGCTGGTTTTAATCCAGTTCATAGGCATGCTGGGCCACAGGTAACCCTGTTTGATGTTCATGGTGTAGAAACATCTGCTTATCCTCTCTAACTTTCTTGTTCTGTTGTTTTCTTCTCAGAATATACACCCTGATCCATTATGTGGCCTTCATGGATACGGAGCCCATGTCTGACCATCAGAAACAGCAACAGCCACTTAAACAGGTATAGATACAACTGATGTATTATTACTACTTCAGTACTATTTCTACTACTACCACAGCTACTGCTGCTACTGCTGTGGTTAGTATTGCTGGTATGGGACGCCAACTAGAGAATCCCACACAAAGACACAAAGAAACTCATGAGCAGTGATTTCACTATATTTCTCAAAATGTTTCTTCGTTTATTGCAACACGTTCTCATTCCCAACTCGTCCAATACCGAAGGCTTGGTCAGTGGCTTTATTCTTCCAACTATGACACACTACGTACCCCTCTATTATTGCTTTTGGACGTGTCAGGGGCAGCGCGTCCTTTTAAAATAAACTTCTGTGGTCACAGGAAACATAGAGTTATAAAACCTAAACCTAAACGAAGGTTTACTTATGCAACAAAACTGCTTGGTTGAGCTTAGGATGGTTTGGGTTAAAATAAGTATTTTTCTTACGTAGAATAACTACTTTGTTACGTTACTGCCGTTAGTAAAGTACGGAAGTTACGCTACAAAATGACGGTAAAATAAGTCAACACAGGAGACACAAACAAAGCTCTCCAGGGTGAAAGTCCTGTTTCATTTGCTGGTTTCGGTATCAGATACTCATCACTGACCAATCAGCGGCATTTGTTGTGAGCAAGAATGGGTTGTTTACTTATCATAATAATACATAACAACATATCAGACTTAGTCAGGGATATTACAATAAAGTCCTGAACTTATGGAGAGAGACAGAGACAAGCACACCTGTTAACTTTAGTCTGAGAGAGCTTAGTGTTGCATTGGTTTGTCACATGTTACATTATTCACAGCATCTTTTTACTCATTACCAGAATAAAAGGTTTCAAAATACATAAATAAAAAATGGACATTCAAATCAATGGCCTGCAGTGTGTAAAGGCCTTTACTCGTACCTTTCTAAAAGCACAATACTTTGTCTAAAACTCTATTGATGTGTTGCTAGTGAAGATTTTTTTAAATTTCTTTTATTAATATTTTTAGTAGGAGATGAAAAAGCAGCAAGAGGGATGCTTGAAGTTCATGTTCACCCCTTACTACTGCTGGTACTGTTGATAACTTTAAACCTGGAAGTAAAATGAAATGTAGCAGCAGTCAGCTCGAGTTGACACTGATCCGGTCTTTAATGTTCGGAACACACTGTACCATTCCTTTCTTTTATTTGTTCTGAGAGACACCCTTGTTGTTGTTTGCAAATTGTTATCAAGCTAGGGTTTATTCTAGCACAATGAGAGGGAGCAGAGCTGTTCACTAAGGGCCAATTAATGTGTCGGCTGCATAAAAGATCCATGGAACAAATTCAAGGTGACAGCGTCATAGCGAGACCTATACCACGGTTACACTATTATTGTTCTGGGTGTGGTAACATTGCTGTGGACTCATCACCTGAATGTCCGGCAGATCACAGACAAAGACAGCGACGACCTCGAGGACTTCATGTTTCCAAGTGTCCTCAGCAGAAATCCCGACGGTGGAACTCTGGTGTGATCGACGATGAACCAAAACACAACCACAACCCTTTGCACTTATTCAGATTGTTTTAGGCAAGTTTATGATATTTATCGATTATCTTTTTAACGACACAAGTTTGTCACAATGTGCCACATGAAGCTGACACTGGAACTGTAAAATGTGAATGAAATCGACAGCTACTGTAACAACAATAGCAGTAAATCAAATACTTTTACTGTCTGACAGCTGAGGAGCTCATTATTTTTTGGGGGGTTTTGAATATTAAAAGCAGCTCAAATGTGGATGAATGAAAAGAGAACGTGGTTTGATGTAAACATTCAGCGAGCAGCAGAAGGAACAACTAGTGAGTATTTTGACACATGTCAAAAACTGAAATCAATGAGCCTCTCTGGTAACACAGTTTATCGCTGTCACTTTATTTGTGACACTTCAACAGTAAGTGAAGATTAAACTGTTTATGAAGGTGGTCAACAAGGTTATCATGAATCTTTCTTTGTGCATATTTTCATGTTAATCACTTTAATTAATCCTGATCTTGTAATTCATTTTGTTGGGAGTATGTAACACTGGTGCCTTAAAAACAATGAAGGGAAATGGCGCTGGCCAGTAAGAGAACAGAAAACAAATGTTTTAACTCTGCTTTGATTAAGTTATATTTAAAACTGACTAAACTATAACATTACAGCACTTTATGATTTTTCTCAGGTTTAATATTGTCTTTAAATGGTGAATTTTGAAGTTCATGCACTATACCTGTAATTACATGACTCACAAAATGTATACAGTGCAGAATCTAATAAAACAGTTGACAATTATTTCGTTGAATGTTATTGGGACTGGATTTGATTATCTGGACTTTTTTCCTTTGTTGGGTGTAACATTTTACCTCCAATACTCTGTCTCATGAGAAGGGAGTGTTTGGAGCTCTGACTCGTATATTCATGTGGTGGATTAAACAAATCTCAAACATTACATTGTCGGATGAAACTCCGGTTTGGAAGCCAAGAACATAAAGACAATCTGCTACACCTCAAATCAATTATTGAATTAACTAACGTTATTTATTCTTTATTTTTGCTGCATAAAAGTCTATTTATTTTATAAAACCGTAGAAAACAAATGTCATGTGATGGGAAAATTCTGGCTTTTCTTTGTTTCCATATCAATCCCCTTAAACACTGCGTGATTACTGAGTCAACTTCACTGATTTTGTAAAGTAACAACTGCCTCCAACAACGAGGTCTTGTTTTTATATATCATGTTTGTATGTGTTGGTTTGGATACCGAAACAAGTTTTAACACACATTTAAATTCGATTTGATCAACTTTGAGCTAAACAATAACATGCAGTTAGTGAAACTAACTCTGACTCATGTTTCAGTGAGTATTTTAATGCCATTTTTTAATTTATTTTGTTTTCAAATCCCAGTTTTGGTGGACTTTGCAGTTTTACTGGAGGTTTGCCGTGAGGTGTGAGTGAGAAACTGTAATCTGCTCCTTCATACCCAGGTGGCAGTGTGTGTGCATGTGCAGTATGTCTAATAATGGTTGAGAGAGAGTACCATGCATCCTCATATGTCCGTCCACTGTCTTTTATGGGATTAAGAACATCGGCGTGTTTGCAGTAAATGGCTGTGATAATTATTTTTGCTCTTTCTATACTTAAAATAAATAAAATGCTCTTGAATTTGATCAGGAAGAAAGTCACATCATCTGTCTCTGTCTCATATTTAAAAACAATCTGCGTTTCAAACACGTTCTCATCCCAACTGGTCACACACCGACGTTTGCTCGAAACCCTTGGTGATACTTTGTGACTGTGACGCTCCGCTACGGTCGCAGTAAACACTCGGTTACCGCTGTTCATTTTACACAAACCGATCGCAAAAGCACAACACAGTGAAATTTAGGGAAAGCAGCGTTATGTTGGTGGAAAAAAAGTCACAGACATTTAAGTAACTTGAAATCTAACAACCTTCTTAAATGAACAACGTCATCAATGTCAGATCAACCGAATAACATCTTCTTAATCAAGACAATATTAAAATCGTATTAGAGATAATTAAGATGAAGATGACTGTACTTGGGCTACCTGGTAGTTATCTACCTGCTGATTATGTCCAAAATAGAGCCCACAACCGGTAAGGCACTTGGATCTGTACCAAAGAATGTTAAAGAACATTTTAATTACAGCTCTGACATGCCATGTCAAAGCTGATCTGTGTTCACCTGAAAAACCTGTTCAGAGAGTGTAATAGGAATAATTACATGACTAAGTTCAGATTTTACCAACATGTGTCGATCAGTATTCTTCGGATCTGGTTCAAAGAGTGTTAAACCACATTTTAATTCACGTTCACATGTAGGCAACGCGTGCTGACCACTGTTTGACAAACACGTTCAGTATGTAAATCAAGGAAAACACAAACAACGTAAATCTTGAAACATTGATCTGCTTGTTGAAAGTCCTGGGTGTGTTTGATTTGGTCTTTTTATTACATCATCACTCCCGGAGCACTTTCTCAGAGTGTCTGAAGACAGCCGATGGGTTTACAGCGTAAATACTTGTGCGTCGGTTTTGGGCGTGACAAAGCGTTTGTTTTTGACGCCCTGGGGATGAGAACGGGCCGGCGTCTTACATGTGTTTTGTTTTTAGCTTCTCTGGAGGCAAAAACATTAAGTTGAGTTGAGCCAGGTTGCTGTTTTTAAGGAAGACGGTCAGCAAACTTGAAATATGTTACTTTCTTAACATTCTTTACATTACTCCCACTTATGATCCGGGATGGTTGAAGACGGCGTACAAACAGAGTATTAAAGACGCGACAACAACTTTTTATTGCAGCTTTTGCCACTCCGTGTTGACACCTTTGCACAAATAAACTGTTTGATTTCCTACAACTTGAAAAGCCTTTATTGTCATATTACAGTTTCATTATAATCGTATTTACAAATTAATATGTGTGTTACAGAAATTTACAACAACACAGAGCAGAGAAATCAAAGTGAAACACTGCGAGCTTGATAACATTCAACGTGACGCTGCTTCTGTACGGCTCACAGCACAGAAATACAATAAAACCTAAAGACCAGACTCTAAGATAAACAGTCTTAGTGACGTGTTAGTAATCTACCGAGCAGGTACAGCTGTGTTTTATGAGCCGGTTGCTTAGGACTGCTGTCACTGTGCTGGTCCAACAGCTACTAGGCTTCATTTTATTATCATTCATATCCACGTGTGTTCCATAAAAGCCATAAATGCTCTGCCCATTTCTGCACTGAGCTTACAGTTACACACTTTACACCCCTTTGAGAGTCTCTGATGGCAGAAAAATAAAAAATATGCACGTAAAACCGAAAAGACAGTTTCAATTCACCTTCCCTTCAGTGTGACCCCTGAGCCAAGTTATTACTGGCTTTCCTTTTAATAGTCTCACTTCCCCCTCTGCCTTCTTTCCTATTCCACCAGACTCACCACAGTTCCACTTTCCATCTGTGACCTCAATCACATGCAACAAAACACAACGTTACAGGAAAATGTGAATCTGACATCAGTACGTCAACATCTTCACCGTAAAGTCAGGACATATTTACAAAAGCACCCGCAAGGATTGACTGCAGTTTGAGGAGTAAATACTACTTAAAGTTATCTAAACGACAACAGAAAAGAGTCTCAGTATTTAAAGGTAATAAAATACCATGCATGTAGTATATAAAGATGTCTTAGAAAGAAAGGCACATTTTTTTACTTGCAGTAATGCAGCCGTGAGCAGAACCTTCTTCTCTTAAACCAACTCAAACTAAAAGTAAACTTATTTTGTGACATTTGTTTTTGTCACATTAGTCACATGACTCGCTGTCTTTCCAAAATGAATTTCCAACGTAGGTTTACTTAGTTTTTAGGTTTAATTACTTAACGTAACTTCTTGGTTAAGCTTAGGAAAATATCGTAATTTGGGTTAAAATACTTAGTACGTTTGTAACATGAAATAACTACTTTTGTAAATGGTGTTAGTAAAGTCCGGAAGTTACGTCGCAGAATTGAGGCACATCAGTCAATGTTGACTTGGTCTCACATGGGACATGGACAGCGGTCTCCTGGGTGAAAGTCCAGTTTTTGTTTTACAGAAGACAAACAGGCATTATCACTATGAAAGGATTAATATGAATGTGGTTGTTTATTGCAGTAAAGTGTTTGCGTCGGACTGATGCCAGATCGCATTTGAACAAACCAACAGGAACTATATTTGTCATTCTGTTGTGATGGATTATGCATCTATAGCAAGTTTCAGACCTCTTCAACTTTCATACTTTACAGAAATAAACTGAAATAAATGGCTGCCTAGAGGGACGGAAACTTTTTCCATCACTTCCTTTTACCATTTCCAACCTTTTATCTCGCTGGTGGTATTTAATAAAACTTTCACAGTCTGCCAGTAGAAATAGCCTATTATGAATACTTTTATGAAAATGAACATGCAATGTATCAATAAATTACACTTGTTTCTTTGTGGTTATTTTCAAGACAAATGCCCTGTCTTGTACTGTAGCCTTACACTTGTAATATCTCTAATAACCATCAGGGGGCGACTCCTCTGATTGTATAGAAGTCTATGAGAAAATAACTCTGATTTTATCGAAATCGCACGCCGCTAAAATCAATCTAACTGCATGAAAAAACCTAAGTATGGAGCTTTAATGCTCTAAAATGTGTTCTGGAAGAGAGACTCAAACTTCAATCTAATGCTGTCTGACTCCTTCCTGCCATGACAAAAGAAGCTTGTTTCGACCCGCCGCTGTCGTCCAGAGAGCGCTCGTTGGACTGGGTCGTCTGCCCGTCCATGTCGTCCGTCAGAGCCCTCTTGTACACCCCCGCCAGACTCTGCCTGAACCGCCCCCTCACGTCCAGCCCCATGCAGAAGTACAACAGCGGGTTCACGCAGCTGTTAAAGTAGGCAACGCCCTTCGCCACAGGGTGCCAGATCTTCACCACCGTGTGTTTGCTGTCCACCATCTTTACCAGCAGGAGGCAGTGGTACGGAGCCCAGCACAGGAAGAAGGCGACGACCAATGATGCTAGAATGCGCAGGGGGCGGGACTTCCCCAGCAGGCGGGTGCGTCGAATGCCAATTGCGGCCAGGATGTAACAGATGAGGATGACCATGAAAGGCAACATGAAGCCACACAGGAAGCGGATGGAGTAGAGGACCAGTTTGGCGCTGTTGTTGGACTCCTTCACCTCCAGGGAGCACTTGGTCAGGTTGTCCTTCTGGTAGACCTGGCGGTAGACGAAGTACGGCGCGCTGAAGACGGTTGCGGCGCTCCAGACGCAGACAGCCACCAGCCTGGCGGCCCACAGGGTGCGTCGACGCTTGGTGAAGACGGGCTGCCAGATGCAGAGCGCCCGGTCCAGACTGATCACAGCCAACAGGAAGACGGAGCAGAACATGTTGGCGTATTTGAAGAAGCCGTTGAACTTGCAGACGAAGACGCCGAAGGGCCAGCTGTCGAAGAGGAGCTTCTTAGTGAGGGAGAAGGCTCGTGTGAAGCAGAAGATGAGGTCCGCTATCGCCAGATTCACCAACCACACGTTGGTGACCTTTGGCTGAAGAGGAAGAAGAGAAGAAGTAAACAAGGAGAGGGAACAAAGAGGGAAAGAGGAGAATTGTTTAGTATTTTGTTCTCGTAAAATTATGCTTTGAGGGTATTTTGTCTTATTAGATCTAGTTTGCTTTCGACATTTCACAAATACATTTTAAACAAGTCTGTAGAAGTTTGCAAAAAAACAACAATGTGATCTCACTGAAATGACCACGAGATCTTAACAGCACACGATGAGGTGGTGGCATGCTATATGTTGAAATTACGCATCGGCACCATGGAAACAGTTGATTTTAAAACATTTTACAGTAAATACGTAAACTTAGATTTAGGCAACAAAACCACAAAATTAGATTTAGAAAAAATGTCACAAATGTAACTTCACAATAACTGAACAACAGTCTTTGTTTGACCCGTTTACCTCCCATCCTGACTGCGGTGATGAAATCTGTCAGAAATGAAATTCTGCTTTTGTTTTCTTTTTGTGCGAAATCAAAAAATGAATTGCTTCAAAAGCTGTTCTTAGAGTATAATAAATATGGAGTTGGTTTACAGAATGCAGAAAAGATTTCAGCGTATTTTTACATTTTCACATATTTATATACAGTATATTCACAATATCACACTCCTAATCTTAAATATCACAGTTTTTAGTTCTTCTTCTAATGAAGTGAAATATATTCTAACTTCCTTCTTCTTGTATCACACATCAGTATAGCCATGCAGTATGCTTATAGCTGTAAACACAAATAAATGAGTTTGTCACGCCACTTCAGAATGTGTCATTAACCACCCGGCCTAATTTTAACAATTAAACAAATCTGTAAGTAAATAAAATTAGGTTTCAAAAACTTGAAAAAGAAATGCAGTATCCTCTGCTCTGGAAGCGGAGGTGTTATTTACAGTCACAGTATGTACGACATAATGGCCTTCTCCCTGCTGCATGCTCATTTTATACTCTATGCTAACTTGAATGTTGATGAAAGTATTTATTCGTGCGTCTCTTGACTGATACAAATTTATTTTTTTCCTATTTCTAACTCATCACACGCTGTGAACCCACCTTGACCTTGAAGCCGGCCACCCAGATCACCATGGAGTTCCCCGTGATGCCGAGCACGACGGTCAGACTGTAGAGGACGATGGAGACGTTGTCCAAGATGGCGTCGACGTCCACCGTTGTCGCCTGGTCACTCTTGGAAGGCTTGAGGACGGGAAAGGAGGCGTTGAGAGACATTGCTTGGCTGGAAAACAGGAAATCAAATGTTACTGATCATATAACTCCTGTTTCTAACAGACAACGAGGAAGAAAATGCAAGACGAAGACCTGAGACACGAGTGTCAGAGTGGATACGTTGAAAGGCTTTATCTCTGCAGAGCCTGAAAGGGGGTCAAACGTTTGACTAATTGTCTGCACAGTTTTGTCATTTGTTAAAAACACATTTTTCCAGCCAAATACCTAAATAAATCTACTTACTGTATCTCAGTCAAAATAAATATATGTTCACGCAACACATTTAGATTTTCGACATCCTACAAATGCTTTTTTTAAATGTAAGCTAATGCTACTAATTTGAAGCAATAGATGAAGTGTTTTAAGCTCACAAGTTGTTGATTTGATTATTAACTTGTGCATCATATATTTTGTTGTGATAGGAGAGATTTAATACATTAGATTTCATGAATTAAATATGCAATTTTGCACTGTCAAAGTGCAAAGCAGCTGACTCAGTCTATGACTCTTTGCAGTTCACCTGAGCGCAGTGATGACTTGTAGGGAAATATATTAAGATAACTCAACAACTGAGCATGGGGGGGGGGGGGGTAGGAAGTGGGGAAGGAGCCACTGGCCATCACCATCTTGTTTTTTTGCAACCAGAAGTGATACAAGAGGGCGGAGCTAAGTACAACCGAACACTGAATAAGTGATTTTTTACCAAAATGTTACATTTAACTTTCATCAACTGAAGACACATTGTGTGTGAAAGGTTTAAAGTCTTAAGACGAAAACACCGACAACTCCCAGATTGAACAACGCGGTGGTGAAGACCTGTCAATCACAAGGTAGTCGGGCTTAAATTGGGGAAAATATGTATTTAATGATACACAAGACATTGGAGAAATATGTTTGAATATTTCTCTCCATGTAAACATCAAATAGCTTCAAATAGAGTTGGAACAAGCTGATTCAGAATATACATGTGATTCTGTTTAACAGTCTGGACTTACGTGATGATTTCTACAACTTTGAAGCTACTTGAAGCCACGATTACACAAGATAGTTATTTAAAAAAGAAGACACAGAATAATGTGATAGAATGTCAAATCTACCACACGATGTGGTTGATGTGGTGAACAGAATATAATTCATATGTATAATTCAAGATACCAGTGTTTATTCGACGCACATCTGCTCTGTGCTCTCTGACCTTTATCATTTTTTGGAAACCGTCTTTGAGATAAAAAATTGCTCTTTTTAAAAAAGATGATGAAATAATTGTCACTGTGGAGGAGTTCCTATTGATCATTTAATAGTTTTATGGGAATCAAACTGAATCAAGCAACAAAGAACTTGAAATCGAAGTCAATTGAATGAGCTGGAACCATAAAATGACAGCTTCCCGTATCTTAACCACAAAGTGTGTTTTTCCAAGTTTGTCCATTAACTTCCATTTAACGTCAACTCTTTATTTTTATCTTAAGTGAATTTGTTTCGACACCAGCAGGAGAAAGCTGGTCATCTTGTGTTGCTTCATCAGACAGATAATAAATAATTACTATTTGGTGTTGTATACTATTCAACTTCTTCATTATAAAGAACCCCCACGTTTCCTTCCTGTTTGCTCTCGTCACGCAGCACAACGAGGACGTTGGTCAACCAAAGATGATCTGAAGAGTTCTTGAACGTAGCATGGGTTCGGGTTACTTCCTCTTTTACTTTCATGAAGAAAACACTCAAGAAGTTTCACTGTATCACGATGTGCAAGAAACGCGTCTTTTTAAGGAGTGAACTTTTCCAATCACAAGCCTTGATCTGCAAATGATGCTCTGAAAACAGACGTTAATAGACAGCACAGTATGAATGAACATGAGTTTGTGAATAAACCGTGTGCGTGCGTGACGAGTCAGATATAACCAGCTGAGTGATTGTTTTTCCATGGTACTGAAGTGTCTCTATATTTATGTGCATGTGTCAGTGTGTGTGTGTATATGTGTGTGTGTGTGATGGCTTAAAATGCATTCATGTGTGCTAGATCTGTCCACACTGTTGAGCCTTCACCTATAATTTAATGTTCCATTTTACTTTTACTGCAACTCAGACAACAGATCAACCTTTTGCATAATTGTTGATCAGCATCTTAGCGAGGTTGGTTATTTATAAACCAAACAAACTCCACAACAGCTTAGTGACGTATCTCTGTAACATCTCAGGTCCAACATTTGCAAATTTGCATTCTTACGAAAGAGATAAATATCAGTTCCGTGTGTGTGCGTGCAATAGACGCACCTTTATCTGTAACAGCAGCGACAGTGATACTGCTGTGAG
The DNA here is from genome assembly GCF_004355925.1 of Anarrhichthys ocellatus. Lineage (NCBI taxonomy): Eukaryota > Metazoa > Chordata > Actinopteri > Perciformes > Anarhichadidae > Anarrhichthys > Anarrhichthys ocellatus. The sequence goes on from NW_022280140.1 coordinate 24,413, forward strand.
ACTTTAAAATATGTATACAGTATATATATATATATATATATATATATATATATAT
>NW_022280140.1:29467-38248 GCF_004355925.1 Anarrhichthys ocellatus
AATGTGGAGCATGTAAATGGGACTTCATCTTGATCATTTTGATGAAATAGATTTGTAGTCTGTCTGAGTTTGAAAAAATATGTGACACAGTCTAAGGATAAAGTTACATTTATTTTAAACGCTTTCCTTTTACATGTTGCACACATGCAGTGTGGTTAACCAGCAGGCAAAGAAAACATACGCAACCATGAGCTCGACTTCTCAAAACGTGACGTGAAGAGAAACTCCGTGAGGCTCGTTGAGCTCTGATCACCAACAGCTGATTCCTGTTTCAAATGTTTGGCTCGTAGCCACTTAGGTAAAGTTGGAAAGATATTGACAGATTCGTCAATATCTTTCCAACTTTACCGAACCCTCATAGCCCTGAGACCTGAGAACATAACTATGTCGTTTTGTTGCCTTAACCTAAGTATTTCACCACCTTTTCTTAAACCTAACAAAGTATTTAGGGGGGCTCACTGGGTTAAGAGGGTTATCTGGTAACCGCAAGGTCCTTGGCTGGGACGTGTCCTGTGTCGAAGTGTCCCCGAGCAAGACACTGAACCCCTGACGGCACCCTGGGCACCTGTCATAGGCAGCCCACTGCTACAGGGATGGGTCAAATGCAGAGACAAATTTCCCCCTTACCGGGATAAATATAGTATAATAAAAAAAAATGTTTCTTAAACCTAACTAAGTATTTCACCATCTTTTCCTGACTAAGTATTCATTTACGTGAAGACGGACGTTTATTTTAGAAAGTCCGTATGCATTTAACGAGCAGAGATTTAAACGTGTTTCTGGCTTTTGTTGATCAAATATCATACGAACCGTTCTATGAGGAAACATATACACCCGTGCTTTTGCTACAATGACAACTCCGAGATGTCTGCAGAGCAAAAGGCTGTGAAAAAGTAATTTAATAAAAAAGGGATAAAACAGTGATGAACAGTTGGAACTTTGATAAATAATATAATAAAAATGTCTAAATTAACAATGGATGGTACTCCACAGCTCTGTGTTTACGCATCACTTCCTGTCAACCAGAGGACGATTCCCATGAAGAAGTGCCACACACGGGACTTCATCCCAGCAGATGTTTGAATGAAACGGATACAAGAAAATAGATTGAGTCACTGTTGTTGTAGATTTTTAGCAAAGACGTCAACGTGAAGCAGTCTGAACCCACAGAGACAAACTGAGTTTCTCTGAACATCACTGCTCTGAAAGCACAACTTTCTGCACAACCACAGAAGAAAAACATTCACGAGCCCACTGCCTCTCACCAAACTGCAGTTCACCACAAACACCGTTTCAATTCCGACTCTCTCTGCGATTCAAACCGCTGTGTGAGCTACATGAGTAACTGAGGTGGGAACTGATCTGATTAAACATTACAATAAATCTCACTGTTAGTCTGCGAGACGATTATGTAAACGTTCACCAATGGGCAGTAAAATGTATCGCAAGTAACACCTTAAAGAATTCGTTGTGCTAAATTTTGCTAATTCAGAATTGAAATAGAAAGAAATATGATCCCGTCCAGACTCACACACCAGAGCAGAAAACAGATTCAGTGTTTGTTGTGGTGGAAAGAAGAAACGAGCTGAACCCAATAAAGATTTCCTGTTCTCGACCATTTCAAGCTCTTTTCACAGCGACAACAAGCCACAGATTTCTGCTCTGAGCTGCTTTCAGAAAATAAAACCCAACTGTTACAATGTTTGAACAATGACAACCTTCAACTACACACACACACACACACACACACACATACACACACAGTACTGCTTTATGAAGAATATCAGTGATCAGGCGTGTAAGTTAAAACTGGTTGAAAAGTAGATGTTTTAAAGAGGTCAAGGTTAAATATAACAGTTTTTTCTCATTTCAATGACTTTTCTTTGTTGTAAATCAACTTCATGTTGAAAATATAGTCGTCAATGCTGTTGAAAAAGTTCTTTGTGACGAACAACTTGATGTCTTTTGACCCACTGACCTGACCAACCTGAGGGTCGGGTCAATATTTTGCTTTTCCAGCATCGACCTGAGCCAGAAGTGGACGTAGTCACGGTGACTACACCCGTTGTTTTGTGGACTACGGTGTTGAAGCCTTGAGTTCAGCATTTTGGCGTCTCCATCTTGGTTTTGGGCATTTTGCAACCAGAAGTGACAAAGTGATGAAGAAGAGTGAATAAATGTTAGATGACCAAAAATGTGTTTGCTTCACTTTTCAGAGCCAGATTTTTGCCGCCTGATCATGAAAATTACCTTTTTAGCTAAATTATAAACGTTTAAAAGAATAACTCATTTATTATTTTACACGTTGTGCATTCATTGTCCCTTTAAGTGTAAAAGGGGTGGAGTCTTGCTGCACACTTCCATCACAAACACACAGTTAGCTGCAGATAGTCAAAATATAACTGCACAGCTCTGCTACATACTCCTGTGTGTTCACTATCTCCGGGCTACATCACCAGTATCAGTCAGAAGTCAACAACATTAGATCTCCAACATACAGGATCTGAAAAGTAGATTGACGTCCGATTGTGCAAACCATGAACCCGTCTCCCTCAGATTATGTTTAAATATCAGTTATCATCAGTAAAGTATAGAAAACTCTGTGAAATCAGAAAAGTAGTTTGAGAAAACATCCTGATTTCTTACCTGCAGACGTTGAACTGATATCACAGCGATGAGGTCGGCTGCTTCGATCTCAGTGGTTAGAGACAGAAGCGGAGACGCATCTTCATGAGCTGCGTGTGTGTGTGTGTGTGTGTGTGTGTGTGTGTGTCTGTGTGTTCATGCACAGTGAAGTTCCTCTGTATCACTGTTACTTCAAGTGGTTTTATTGCCAAAAACTGGACATGTGTTTGTGTGTGTTAACCCTCTCTTTCTCTCTGTCTCTCTCACACACACACACACACACACACACACACACACACACACACACACACGTAGCCTTCCTCTTTCTCTCTCTCTCTCTCTCTCTCGTTTTATGTCATGTATGTCTGGCTGCATCTTCCTGTCTGAATGCTTCTCTTTTCCTTCACACACACACACACACACACACACACACACACACACACACACACACACACATAAACAGACAGAGTGGATGACCGTGTTGTGTTAATCCGACAGAGACTGAGAGCCAATCAGGTTCCTCTAAGCCGGGCCGATGACCTCGTGTTATTACAAAAAATAACTTTAGATAATCTTTATTATTCCACAAAGAAAACCAAGCGATCCGTTGTGGTGAATGTTGGACTTTGAACTATACAAACATCGTTTTTAAAGGGGATTTACCAATTTCCTTAAGAAGAAAGACCTTTTGCTTTGTTTTTTTAAAGTAGAAGTGATTTCAACTTGATTGCAACCTAACGTTGTGTTCCAACACATTATAAACTGCTTATTGCTGTTGACAGTAAACAGTCACATTGGCTTCCGATCATAGAAAGTAAAGAAGAAGAAAGAAACCACAAAAGTGCAGCGCTGCTGATGCAACTCTGGAGTAATAATGATAACAAAAGAAACAAAGAAATGGCAAAAGTCAATGTTTTTATTCGATTTTTGGTTATTTTTTCCATCAAATGTTGAGCTGTTTGTGTCAATCAACATGAATGCAGATGAATTCCTGAATGCTCCTTTAAATAATAAATGAATAACAAGACTTATAGCGCCTCAGAAAACAGAGGGAGTTACTGCCACCTTCAGTGGGTCACAACTGTTTTTATTCAGATTAAATAAAACACTTAGTGTTTTTGTTTTCTTCCCACTTTCCTCTGCTTTCAGGAAATATTTCAATGTCCCGCCTTCTTCCGTTCATTCAGGTCACTCTGAACAGAGCTCATGACCTCCTGATGTTGCCAGAAGGTAAATGACACAGAGAGGAAGTCATTCAACAAACATATCAGATTTCCTTTACACACATATCTCAGACGGAACTGTTTTACATGTTGAGTTAATATTGTTCATAGGTAATATTTGTCACACAAATCTCTGGTAATTTAAATTCATGGTTTCTACTCAAAAAGGCTGAAATAAGAAATGTATTCACTCTAAAACTCTAACAACAGTGAAGATTAAGATTCTAGTAAGAGTTTGTGTGTGTTAGTGCTGAACAAAGGAATGCATTATGTCGTTGACAACCCTCATACGTATTTAATGCAGACGTTCGGTTGGCTTTGTGTCAAAATATAGATTCCCAGCATTCAATACACCAGCCTGCAAACATATAATTCATCTGCTTGTGCTGCCATCTAGTGGCAGAGAGTGGAGTTGCATCTTTGTGATTCCCCAGATTTTGAAGCCTTGCTATATATTTACCAGTTTGTAGAAAAGAAAGTTCTGCTGTATTTAAATTCCAGGGATCAGCTATGAAAAGCACAGTTCACGCTCCTTTAGTATCTAGTCCTGAGTTTTGTTTATGTCTCCAAGATTTCAGCATCCACTCAAACAATGGAGGTGAATGGAATTTAGCTTTTGCTCAATTTTGCTGGATATATAGCGACTTTATAATTATTATAAAGTCTTTTTAAATTGAACAATTTGAGACACGGCTCATAGGCATTGGTGAAAGGGTACAAATAACTTTTACTTAAGTTAAAGTAGTAAAAGTCTTTGAATGAAAAATAACTTTAAGTGCAAAAAGTAAAAACACTTATTATGCACATTGGTCCATTTCAGAATAATATAAATCATATTATTTTATCATAATCATCGATGTACATATCACTTTACTCTTATTCCAAGTTTAACTTCTTTAAGTCCAACACTTTTGTTTGTGACCAAAAACATGCAAAGTTCTCTGCATTCACATTTCCTCTGTACTTTGTGTTTAGTTGGTAAATGTTCATATGATCAGCTAAACTAACACAGTGAACGTCGTAAACGTCATATTTATAAACGTCAACATTGACAGCGTCGTCATTGTGAGAGTGTTATAAAAACAATTTGTAAATAATTTATTTGAATTATTATTTGAATAATAATAAGAAGAATAATTTGCCTTTGTGAAAGTTTTTTTCACCTTTTGTTAAACTTCTTTTCCTTCAGACGTCTCATAAAAATCGTTGTGTCTGTCCAGATGCGTTAGAACATCGACATGTTTTAGTGACCAATGCTTTCAAACCTGCTTCCATTCCTGCATTGTGCTGTTTGATCGACACGTTAACTAAACACCACACACACTCATGATTTCACCACAGACACAATAATGTTCCCAACTTCCTTTTTTTCAAAGTATTCACTCATCTTTCGCTGCACAAACACGATCGCATCTTCAGTCGACAGGTAACAGTAAAGTATCTGAATGTGTGTTCGAGTGTGAGGAGAAGGTGGATATTAGGTTTAAATAACTCGAGCTTAATGTCTGTTGATTCATTTAAAATAGTGTTTGAAAAACAATTCAAATGTTTCTTTCTGGAAATGAGTGGGAATTTACATCTGCATGACTCATTTCTTATTTATTGAAGTTTGCATTTGCTGTAAAATTGATTTGTTCTTATTTTAAGTTACATACAATAACAACATATCTACAAAATGTCACATATTTGTATTTGCTTCTCATAATGCATTTATCTTTTAGCTGTCAGAGTGAATTATTTATTGTTGTTGTTTTCTAACATCATAGCAGATTTTTTCTTTAGTTCATGCACATTTTGTATTTTTGTTTCTCTTCTCTTCTTTGTTTGTGGTTAAATGTTGAATGTTTCATCTTGGTTTTAAACTTTTCGTGTCATCCAGCTGAGATGGGTGTCGATCTGGCAGTTGTTACTTTGCTCATCGCTCTGATGCAAGGTCAGTAGTTCCCTGTTCGCTCATGTAACGGGTATTTCAAAAGGTGGAAGTATAGTTTGTTAATAGTCAAATTAAAAGCCCTACCATCTTAAATCTGCATTTTACAGGCGTACATTTTGCCCCTTCCAGGTGTCTTTTGTAAAAACTGGGATGTAACGCTGCCCCAAAGAATTATAGGCATCAGCGAGTCTTGCGTCACAGTCCCGTGTCGTTTCGATGTCCCCAAAGATGCAGAAGCAAACATCTTAAACTGCTCAGATGGTGGCATTTGGAGGAAAGGAAGACTGGATGGTCCTTTCGTCTTCTCTGCACGCAATCCTTACACCAATACTTTACATGTAGGTCTCTCATGAAGTCTCTGAAACAACACTGAAGCAACTTGACCAAACCGCCATGTGTAGCTATTCAAAATGTTGTACTTTGGTGACGCAAATTCTTACTTTATAACAGCTAAGTTGTCAACTTGTTTGTTTTCGGGTAAAAGAAACAAGATATCACATTTTAGTTACTGAGCTTTAGAGGCGCTAGCTGTTCCCCCCTGCTTCCAGTCTTTATGCTAAGCTAAGCTAACACTGATCCGTATGTACAATTGTATGAAACATCCAGATGGACATTGTGTAAGATTTAATCATCAAAAGGTGAGTGTTACAAGCTGTTAACAAAAGACAGGAAATGAGCATGTGACCCGTCTCATCCTCATCTTTTTAAATTAAGCCCGAGATACTTGGTGTCTTTGGAAACTCCTGATCCTCACAAGAATTTAAGATTAAGTTTCGTGCTTTTTAGGGACAAATAGTCGGCGACTTGACGATGAAGAACTGCACCACAACGTTCCACAGCTTCCCGAAGAACTACAGCACCATGTTCTTCTTCAGGCTCGACTGTTTAAACCGCGTCAAGTTCACTTTCCAAAATGGCGTCATGATTAACATCCGAGCAGGTACGAATGGATGAAGAGATGTTCCGCTGGTCCCTCTGTCTCAAACTAAAGTGCACAGATATTTGAACATAAGTTATTGACCATAAATGTAAAAGAGCTAAAAAGAAGAATTAAACTGGTGTTGCTTCCGTCAGCTGGCTAGAAACATGAATCCAAATAGCTGCTGATGCTGCTCCGTGTCTCTAACTGTGTCTTTCTCATGCCTGGTAATTGACATCTGATTCCTCATCGACAGAGCTGCCTCCCCCCCAGCTGACCTCTGTGAGTCAGGTGTCGGAGGGAGAGCAGGTGAGGCTGCGGTGTTCAGTCCCGGTGCCCTGCTCCATCCTGCCCCCCTCCATCACCTGGCTTCCCCGGGACAACTCCAGGCAGGAGCAGACACAAATGCAGCAGGTGATGGATCGCTCACTCATTCATTCACTCATTCATTCATTCGTTCACAGTGGTGGACTCAGTGGGCATTACACCACATACTCAAGTATTGACACAACAGGTGAATATGGTCAAATGTAACTAATAGTTGTCACCATGAAACTTCCCTCGTTGATGACTTATATTAAGACACAAATTTTCAGAAAATGTTCAAATGTTTTAAATGACGCATTATCTTATTAAAAATGTGCTAATTTGCATACATTTCCTGCAACAAAAACATTGTATGAAGCAAGGGTCAATATTCTTGTTTCCCTTTGTTGACGTATTAAAGTCAAAAAAATTTAAACATAAATAAGAAAACACTGCTATAAAAAATCTATTATCTCCATGTTTTTATTAATAAATGTGCATAAATGAGTCTCTGAGTGATGTGTGCACAAACCCCTCTGTGTGAACCTTCAGCACACAGAGAGGAATGAAAGTGTAACGTTTGGTGGATGTAAGAGCTGCTGAAGTGGAGATTTCTGGATCTGAGAAGATGTTTTTGGTAAAACGGAAGGCCTGTATTATAAAACATTATATTGCATTATAAAAATACATGAAATACATCAGGTTTGGGATACTCACACAATCAATCAATTTATTTTTGGTTTTGGTCTTTTCATGTTATTTTTTCACAATAGCAAAAAATATAAAATCATAGCAACCACATTATCTGAGTACAGGTTTGAGATATTTGTAATTTACTTAAGTATTTCCAATTCGTGCTATTTTATACTTCTACTTCATCACATTTAGGAAGAAAACTGTTTTTGTTTACTTTACTAAATGTATTTTATAGCTATAGTTAAATAATCAAATTATCTTCTTATCAAGTTTTAAATATATTAAATTAAACTACATGAGGGTTGAAATAAGCTCCACTGCTGTCTCACATGTCTCATAATATTACTTTGGGATTCTGATATTAATAAGGCATGAATAAATACATAAAAAAATGAATAATGAGTCATTTTATTTTTAGAAATATATATTATTTTGCTGATGATACTTAAGCTTATATGTTTGGGATGTCAGACATTTATTTAACCGCTTCATTTACTTAAACAAACTTTCTCCACTGTTCACTAATTGATTTAACTTACAGTTTCTACATTTTTAATTATCATACCTTTTTTATCGATTCAAATTATTATGATTCAAAAAGGACATACACAGTTTTCCTTAATTTCACATTTCAGTAATTTAGGTGCTTTCCTCTCTCTTTTGCAAAAGCAGAGTTTGGATGGACTGATGACGATGACGTCCACCCTGACCTTCAACGCCTCAGCCGCCCATCACAAGCAGAGCGTCTCCTGCTCTGTCTCCTACCCGCTGACTAAAGGGGGCAGCAGCCCGCCGTCTGCATCGACTCAGACACTCAGCGTCCTGTGTGAGACACTCAGCGTTTGTCTGCAGTAACATGAGTCAAAGTGTGAAGGATACAAAATAATAATAACAACATAATATGTGATTTACTAAAGATGCTGCTGATCCACGGGAGGATCAGCAGCATCTGTAACAGATGGTTATCTTTCCTTTTCTCCCATTAATCATCTTGATTATGTTACCCTTTGAAGGTGCCAGACCCTTTTTGGGAACCAGTGGACTAAGCTAACTACTAACCAGTGCACTAAGCTAATTAC
>NW_022280140.1:38258-61899 GCF_004355925.1 Anarrhichthys ocellatus
AGTGCACTAAGCTAATTACTAACCAGTGGACTAAGCTAACTACTAACTAGTGGACTAAGATAACTACTAACCAATGGACTAAGCTAATTACTAACCAGCAGACTAAGCTAACTACTGACCAGTGGACTAGGCTAACTACTAACTAGTGGACTAAGATAACTACTAACCAGTGGACTAAGCTACCTGACTGTAATAAGTTCATATTCTGACTTATTGCCCATTAAGTTGATGAATGCGTTAGACACAATACAACGTAGTTTGAGAATGCAGTCGGCTTGTTTCAACATGACTTCCACTCTCTTGACCTGAAGGGGATTTTATTTTTGCACAGACAGAAGTTTTTCTTTCAGCAGTCAGTGTTTGAAGTGATGAACTTGTCTTAACTTGGTGTTGACGGAAGTAATTAACCCGCTGAAGAATATGACTGCAAGCATGACACAAAGTGCCTTTGTTGCTGTACTGCAGCCTGTGTGTGTCTGTGTGTGTGTGTGTGTGTGTGTGTGATAGTGGTGGTAGAAGTACTTACGTGTAGTAGAAATACTTACAATTAAAAGGCATTAAGTACAAAAGTATTAACATCAACATAAACACAAAGTGAAAGGACTCATTCTGCACGATGGTTCTTTAGAGAACAATGTATATTATTGTTTCAAAATGTAATATCGGATAAACGCCTTTAGATGCACCATCTCGTTTTCACACAGGCACTAAACATGGAAGTTAACAAAATATTCAAGCAAAAAATTAAAAAATAATAATAACACATTTAACAATTCAACGACACAAAAACATCAACAAAGACATTCACAAAAAATGATCTTTCTCCATCCCATCCCAAAGCACACATACATAATTAAAGAAATAATAAGCATAATAATAACAAAATGACATTATGTCAAAGTACTGAGTCTATTTATAAACTGGAAATGAAGGCAAACAATGAAAAACAAGAATAAGTAGATTAAAGATAAGAAAGCTAAGATTGCTTTAAGTCATGGGAAGAAGTAATCAATCTAAATTAATTAGGCAAATTATTCCAGTCTGATTTTCTCAGTTCTTTAAGTTCTTTAAAAATGCTCGGCATGATAAAAGGTTGCTGAGTGTGTGTGAAGATTTGAACAAAACTAAACTCTGACCAATGAACAAATACAACTGGATGACAATTATTGTGTATATTTGATGTTTTTTTTAATAAGGGGGTAGTTGTAATTACTAATTACTATAAAGTGTTATGTTATCTAAACCTTTACATCATAGTCTATTTGTCACTTGTATTTTGTAATATTGTTGTATTATTAATATGAAAAATGTAATAGAGTAGATGTTGTACAGATTGCAAAGCCCTTTGTGCTATAAAATTCAAATTGAATTGAATTAACTAAAAAGTTTAATGATTAATTCAGAAAATGGAAATGATCAATTTAAGACCGATACCTCTAAATTGAATATAAGTACGTTACTTGAGTAAATGTACTTTTCACGACTGGATTTGAAAAGCAAAACAAGCCATCTTCATTGGGAAGAGCTTATTATTTTGGCAATAATTATTTTAACACCAGATATCACTATCTGCTTCCCAAGATGCTCCTAGAGTCACGGTGGCAACGCTCAGCACGTCCCTTCCTGTCTCTGAGGGCCGCATTGTGACGTTTACATGTTGGAGTGATGCCAACCCACCTGTGACGCGCTACACCTGGTTCAGAGTCGACAGTGGCAAGGTAACAGACACTCTATTGTATTTTACTTTATTAGGTTTTTTTTGCATACTTTTTTATCTGTACGATCATTCAGGGACACATTTATTTTACCTTCTTTGTGGCCAAGACATTGGAAATTGGCTCTACATACTGAAAGAGTATCTTTATACTAGGATACAAGGTCTATGCACATCTTATAAAGTGCGCAGTATGAAAACCAAATCCTCAAAAATACATTTCAGTAACTGCACTTCAATTCCCATCAATTGTGTGTCTTTTGTGTTCGTTCCCTAAAACAAATTGTCCTCACTTTAGTTTTGAACTCAAACGTGTATCACCTCTCCTCGTGACAGTTGACGAAGACGGATGAAGGAGAACAGATGGTCCTGCAGGTCAGTCGGACGGACAGCGGGGTTTATCTGTGTGAAGCTCGAACCCAGAAGGTCTCCCAGAGGTCCAGACCTGTGACTCTGGAGGTCAACGTCACTGCAGGTAAACAACATATGGCTTCATCTCGACTGTGCTGCAAGTCGCCACTTTTGATTCAGAAACTGTCGGTTAATCCAATGCACGGGATGATGATTCACCAGCTCCTGACGATGGAATCTGAGACTAACAGGATGTCAACTGGAGAAGATCTACAGTTAAATACACAGAAACAGGCGACAGTGTCTGTGATTCTGAGAGTGTTTCTTCTCTTTTTGGTGGATTATTTGTAACATGTGAGCTATAAAGTCAACTGAAGTGAAGGGAAGTAAAGAAAGATAAAGTAAAGCCACAAAGTACAGTAAGATCAGGTGAAGAAAGCTGCAAAGTAAAGTAAAGTGAGATGAAATAAAACAACAAAACGAAGTGAAGTGGGGTGAAGTGAAGTAAAGCTACAAAGTAAAGTAAAGTGAGGTGAACTGAAGTAAAGCTACAAAGTAAAGTAAAGTGAGGTGAAGTAAAGCTACAAAGTAAAGTGAAGTGAAGTGAAGTAAAGCTACAAAGTAAAGTGAGGTGAAGTAAAGCTACAAAGTAAAGTGAGGTGAAGTAAGGCTACAAAGTAAAGTGAGGTGAAGTGAAGTAAGGCTACAAAGTAAAGTGAGGTGAAGTAAGGCTACAAAGTAAAGTGAGGTGAAGTGAAGTAAGGCTACAAAGTAAAGTGAGGTGAAGTGAAGTAAAGCTACAAAGTAAAGTGAGGTGAAGTAAAGCTACAAAGTAAATTGAGGTGAAGTAAGGCTACAAAGTAAAGTGAGGTGAAGTGGGGTGAAGCCTCGAAGAAAATTAAAGCGCGACGACTCAAAACACAAGCCACAAAGTAAAGATAAGTGAGGTGAAGTACTCTGAAAAGTAAATTGAAGTGAGGGGAAGTGGAGTAAAGCCTGAAAGTAAAGTGAGATCAGGTGAAGTGAGGCTGCAAAGTTGAATGAGATGAAGTGATGTAAAGCTACAGAGTAAAGTGAATCCAAAGTGTTTTTTTATTTTGAGTTAGTAGACATGGGTGAAGGACAGAAAGGAAACAATTTTTGCCCTTATTGCAATTGTATTTTTCTCTGGAAAGAGACAAGACTTCTAAGAAATGAAGGAGATCACTGACTTAAGTAAACAATACAAGTTGAACGGAAGTGAACGCGCCAAAAACAGGGGCTTGATTGCCAAATAAGTCAAAGATATCTTTCATCTGACATCACAAGGTGGAAAGAAGCAACAACAAATAACGGTTACTTGTTAGTTTCCTCTTAATCTGCTGTCTGTCGTGCTGCCGTGTTTTAACTCTGTTTCTAGGCAGCAGCACGTGTGCTGTGGCGCTTCCCTACATTGTATGTGGAGTGTTGTTGGTCCTCTACATCCTGACTGTTGTTGTGGATGTGTACAAGTATCAAAGGTAAGGATGTCGGTTTGTACGTCTCTTTTCCCTCCTACACTTCTCCCATTGTTTTGGAGGTATAACTTTTCATTCCTAGCAAGCCCGAGTTTATTACTGTAATATTATATCATGATGTTGTTGTTAAATGTTAAGACACTCCCAGTCGTTGGAAACCTGACATGCTGGTGTTAAACAACTATTTATCTGCAGCTCGGTCCTCTGCCATGAAAAATAAACATATTTCCTTGTAATTTTGGCTGACATTCTTTCTCTGTTTGTTTTTCATATCGCTCCAAGTATTTCCAAGAGGCTGAAGGTAAGTGGAAATTTCTCACCGCAAACAGAAAGTGAATGACAGCCAGACAGTTAAAAACGATCCCCCGCATAGCACACAGAGAAGATCTGATAAGGAGTTTTGACATCCTCTGCTCGTCACCGTCTCGTCTCGCTGACATCCCTCGTCCTCTCTGTTTGACTGTAGCGCTCACAGTGACTAATCTTTAAACATGTGATCCGTCATTTTTTATTTAAAGAGTGAGTCTCCTCCGTGCAGCAGCCACGAATAATAAACAATCTCGGTCTAATTGATTTTCAAAATACAAGAAGGTGAGAGTATGGCAAAAACAATTACCGTGAATGTGCTTTATGCACGATATGTTAGATGAACGGTTTTCCTAATCAGAAAGGATCACATGCAGAAAACATTATTCAGGAAAAGGGTCACAATGTTTACATTTTCTTTACATAACAATAAATAAAATGCAACAACTACTGAAGAAGTTTTGGATGCGTAATCCTTTCTTGACACGCATGCAAAAAACGAATGTTAATTTGAGTGTGGGCATTCATTCATGACGTTTTACTGAACCTAAAGGTCAATTTTACTATTCGTACCTCTACCACTGTGCGTCATGATTGTGGTACGACGTAGTCACAGTTTTCTTTTCGTTTTCTTTTTCTTTTGGAAGCGACTCTTTCACCAGTACTGCTCCCACATCCTAAAATACTGACAATATAAACAATCAAGCCTGCGGTTAGAGTTGTTTAAATCACCTTTCTAAAACGCTGCTCAAGTCATAGTCGACATTTATGTTTCATTTTAAATGTTTTATTTGTGTCTGCATCTGGGTTGTTGATATCAAATCAGTTTTGATTTCCAAATAAGTTTTAAGATGTTTATCCTCACGAATATGAAGGAAGATTTTGTGTCAACCGGATCAATAAGATCTCTTTCTTCTTTCATTTCCTCAGCAGATCGAGCTGAAGGCGGAACACACCTACACTGATCTGAGAACCTGCAGCATCACGTCTGACTATGACCGACTGCAGGTATGTGCAAACCTCATGCACATATTTATTAAAATGAGAAATCATGTTATTCCCACCGGTGTTCATCAGACAACATGAGGTGTTCAAGACGAGATATCTGACTAACTGTTATCCACTTTTCACATATAAGGTCACGTGTAAAAGAAGCAGGAAGAAAGGAGTGATGAATCGGATATGTATCAGCGTTATTCATGCTCAGACATGTTGGAACGTGTTGGAACAATGCCTCCCACAAAATGACGTTCCCCTGCAGATAAACCGCATTCTCAATTACCTTTCCAGTTCAACATATTTCTTTGGGATAGTTGTAAACAGTTTCAAACAGTTTTAAACATGTGGTTAATGTCATGAATTGAAACAAATACAAAATCACAACAAAACTACTCAGTTAGATTTACTAAAAAACGTAGTTTGGCTTAAAATGACTTTGTTTGTTACGTTATTGAAGCTGTGGACTCAAATAAAACAAGTGAACTTTGACTTTGGGTTTCACACGGGATGCAGAAGGCGGTCTATTGGTTGAAAGTCCCGTTTTGTTTTTGTTTTTGACAATGAATGGAAGTATATGTGTTCCCGTTTGCATGCAGCCGTGCTTTCTCCGATGTTACTAACGTAACAGCTGGCGGTCTTGTTCGACCTTCCAAACACAGCCTCCCTCTTTCATTCCTTCAACCACCTTCCTGAAAAGGTCGGCATTGCGATATGTTGTCATATCCAAAAACCTGACGATAGCCAAAGCTTTTTTTTGAATAATGTTTAACAGTAGGTGTGTTCCTCCTTCCGACCAGAAATGTGGGCTCTTCTTCCGGGCATGCATCTCTGCAAACCGGTTTGTGTATAACTACCGTACAATGCAAACAGGCTGTGAGTCTCAAATTGCGCCCCCCCCATTTAGATGCATTTTCTGAATGCGCTGTATACATGTCCACAAAAATGCTCCTTAAACCGGAATTATGTCGGCATATCCCACGTGCCTTAATCTGAAAATGTTCCATTCGGAAAAAGATCTACTTCGGAACATTCAAAAGGAAAATGATGTTTACATGACCCGTATCAAATTCTTAATATTTTCATATTCTGAATAATAGTGGGATATTCTTGTTCTTGTAAAAATAGTCATTGTGACAAAATGTTTGTCTGTTGTCCAACTTTCCAATTTAAGACTTTGAAATATCCCTACGAAGGCAATACATGCTGTGATTGGTTGGTGGTGTGAATAGTTAATGAGGTTTAAAAAGGAAGGCAGCTGTGTGAGATCAGACATCTTTTCAATGAGAGTGAAGCGTTGATTTCAATTATTTAAAGTTTAATATAACTGTGTGTTCCTGTACTCTCTGTGTGTGTATGTGTTTTGTTTTTTATCCCAAAAAGCCTCGAGAGCCTAAAGCGGTACCCTCTGATGAAGCTCACAACTACGAGAACCCCATCGCCCTGCAGGCCAGATTCAAACACCAACCGCCGCCAAAGAGCACTTGAAGGAAGCGGTAGAAGTTTTCATTGAAAGGGTCTGAATATGATTGTGAACATTTCAAACTAGACTTTGTGTCGTGAAATGTCACGTGTATCTATTCTATATTCTTTATCCACCTTCTTTCAAGCATTCTTTGAAGCCATATCATGCTTATTGTTTGTTTCTGGTGACTTTACCATCACATGTGACAAATAATTCTACTGTTGATGTCTCACGCGTACTTTTGCACACACGTCCTGTTATTCATTATGATACATTTGGAAAATAGTTTACGTGGAAACTGGAATTGAATAAAGTTTTGTGTGAATGAGGAGTAATTAAAGACTTTTTTTGTATCTCCCCTACCTTTCTCTACTGCTAACAAATCATCCTTTTAGCTCATTTGTTATGTTCTCAAGATTTATTTTTGAGACTTTTGTGTCAGATAACAAACTCAAGAGATGCAGCATTGTAGACACGGGTTACACCGACAGTCAAGAGGTTAAAACCATAGAAGGACAGCGAGATGTGCTGATGTTAACATCACCGCCTCATTTACCAAACACGACTTGGGTCAGACTGCTTCAAAGGATCTTCTGTTCTGCCTCATTAACTTACGTCTCTTTGATCTGCGAAGTGACACATCATCTTTGGTAATTTACTGGAGCACATGAACAGCTTATGATGTGAAAAAACATTGTCAACCAATCAGCAGAGTTTATATTGATGGGTCACTGAGGTGCCAAATACACGGTTCATCATTACTTTACTCACTTTAATATCATTATTAATGACAAAAGTTGTGAATTTGATGCTGGTTGTCGCAGATAATTGAAAACTGAATTTGCTGTATTTAATAATGTATTCCAAATATAGTTTATTCTTTTATTTCTAACTTTTAAAGGTGTGATGTGTAAAGCCGGCCACATATTCCAAACAAATTAATCCTATGCTCTTCATAAAACTAAACTTACAGTTTCAAGTCTTCTTCAATACAGCATGATGTTCATTTAGTACATTATGGTCCATTTAGAGTCAAACAGACCATAAAGCAGGGGATGCTTTAGGGCGGGGCTACACAGTGATTGACAGGTCTCTACCACGACGTTGTCAGGTCTGTGACGGTCCGTGTTTTGTCTTACAACTTTAACCCTTTCACAGTGTGTTTTCACTTCATAAAAGTTAATTGTATCATTTTAGTCGCCTAAATCAGTTCATCCAGTGCTCCACCCTCTCGTGACACTTCTGGTTAAAAAAAACCAAGATGGCGACGGCCAAAATGCCAAACTCGAGGCTTCAAAACAGCAGCAACTACGCCCACTTCTTACACACCGTCTCCGGTCTCATACAGGCGCTGATGGGCATGGACCAAAGGCCTGTATTTAATGAGACATAACGTCAAAACCTCCTCACATTCGGTTGGTGATTGATCATTCGTAAGGATCATTTTCTTGAATGTTTTAAACTGAAATTCTGGCAAGATTTTACACATTGCATGTTTGAACCAAGATTAGTTTGTTTTCTGCTGCAACAGGCGTAACAAACGACTGAGGTGCTTTGCAGCATCCATCGCCGGCAACATGTGGCTCCTGACGTCTGGGACGGAGACATTTTGGGTATTTTTGACATCCATCACCAGCCGAGTGTTCGAGACCATGATAAACCCTACGAGAGCAGGGGAAAGAGACAACCGATGAGCCAAATCTGAGACTTTTTGAGCGAGCGTGGTAACAAGGGGGAGAGAAAACATTAACTCCTGTCTTGGTTGGAAAAAAGTAACAGCTGCATAACATAACAGTCTACATATATGATGATCTAAACCTCCTGGAACTTAACCCAGGATGAGATCAGAGTCATGTCGGGGGTCTCAGACAGAACAGCAAACACACATCCTCCAGAAACTCCACAGGAAGCACTGACACGCTTCGGTTGTTCCATGGTGGAGGTCCGTTGTCTGGCTGCCATGCTGAATTCCTGCCTAATGTGAATAACTTGGCAGTGTTTGATGCCTAAAAATAAGCGTCCGTTGTGTCTATTCATGCCTTTGCTGAAAGGTGCCAACTTGCATCGTTTCAGGTTCGGACGGCCTTTTTCTTTCTCTGTTGTTGCCAGAAATACATGTGATAAGAAACACTTTCTGTCAGAGCAAAAAAAGAAAGAAAACCTGCGTCCGTCAGTCATTTGCATGCTGCTTCCCCCCCCGCTCCCCCATTCACTGCTGCATTCCTCACATTCCTCCGTTCAACAGGGGTCAGAAAGAGAGAGAGAGAGAGAGAGAGAGAGAGAGAGAGAGAGAGAGAGAGAAAAAAAAGAAGATAAAAAAGTAGAAGATATCCGGAGCGTGGGTGTTTGGGGAAATGATTAGTGGGCTTGTGAAAACCACTATTGAGGACAGGCCCCCCCTTAACCCCCCCGAACACACACACACAGACGCACACACACACACACACACGCACACAGCCTCTCCATTACCGCATACGGGATTGTCTTTGATGACAAAAGGAGGGCGACCGTTATGACGTATGTTTCCGTGCATCACTTTCACTGGCACAAAGTTCAGCAGTTCAGCGTTTGATGCAAAACTCCATCGCTGGACTGTAACTTACATTTAAAAAGGGGGGGTACATTACAGGACACAGCCCTCAGGTAGGTCAAGTATTCTGTATCATGGTGGGTGGAGATTTAACTATCACACACATTTCATCAGAAGCAGGAAATTTTAAGCTTATTGGAAACTTATTTTTCAACGTCATTCCTCCCGATGCAATTTGAGCCTGCTGACGATGTCGCTTCGACACAAGCCAAACTCCCGATCGGTTAATGAAGTGAGTAACGTAATGATGCCGCAACTTAACTTTTCAGCTGACATTTTCATCCACAGTGACTTCAACTGAGTGAGTAAGTTGTGACTTATTAGTTGAACCTGCTCATAAAAATTTCCATTCATGCAACTAGTTCACAGTGGTGAAAGTGATAGTAGGAAAAGTACCACCAGGATTATGGTTTTAATCAGCATAAGGACCTGATTGAACTGTAAAATATTAACTGTCTACATATTTCTAAGTGTCATAATAAGTTAAGGCAACAAAACCACTTAGTTAGATTTAGGGAAAACATGGTTGGGCTTAAAATAACGATGTAAAAGTGAAAATGTAAAAATGTAACATGTCACATCACAAACATGACAACAAAATTGCGGATCCTAAAGAGGTTAGCGTAGATGCTGCAATAGTATCAATTATGTCAGAAATGGAGAGAATTTCTTTGTAGAAAGAAGAGCAAGAACATGACACTGAAGGCTTTTCTGGATGGAAAAGATGTTTTTGCTCATCACCTGCCACATTTGTTGTTTTTAAAGTGCCTGTCCTTTTTCAAAAAGTTTCCAATGGCGGCTTATGAGATGTTTCTGTGTCACTAAACATCCAAGTCAGCGAACAGGCTAGGAAAAGTGAAGCCAATGCAGAAGTGTCTTAAACCTCCATTCTCTCTAGTGTCCACCAGGGGGCGACTCCTCTGGTTGTATAGAAGTCTATGAGAAAATGACTCTACTTCTCTCTTGATTTATTACCTCAGTAAACATTGTAAACATGAGTTTATGGTCTCAATCTCTAGTTTCAAGTCTTCTTCAATACAGCATGATGTTCATTTAGTACATTATGGTCCATTTAGAGTCAAACAGACCATAAAGCAGGGGATGCTTTAGGGCGGGGCTACACTGTGATTGACAGGTCGCACTTATAGTCACTGGTTGCAAAAAAACAAAAATTGCGACGGACAAAATGTTGAACTCGAGGCTTTAAAAGGTCCACAAACCAATGGATGACGTCATGACGAATACGTCCAAAGTTTCCAATGACATCTTCTGAGATAGTTTAGTGTAAAAACCATCCGCGCGTCAGCAAACAGGATAAGTGGCGGTTTTAATGGTTTAAGTAAAAATGGAGTTATTTAGTCAACCCTCAGAAATAAAAATGTGATGGACAAACGTGTGATTATGACGCAACACAACTCAACAGCAGCTGTACAAATTGGCAGCTGAGAGCAGGAGACAGCGTTACACTCTGCAGAACGGTTGGTGTTGAGAAAACAAAGTTAATCTTCCACCTCTGGAAATAACTTTTATAGCTTTTAAGACGTTTGAATGTAAATCCTGCCTGTAAGACATTTAAAAATAAAAACTGGAGGTAAAACACATGTTTACCCAGGTCATCCCATATCATCTCAACAGTTGTGTCAATGAGTCTGCAAAGCATTTGTGTAAAAGCTAATTTTTTAGGCAAATTTTACCTAGATTTCAATATTCACCACATAGGTTCAAAAGTTGACGGAGATATGCCAAAGCTCCATAAATCCTCCAAAATTGAGCTGCAGATCCAGGTGATAATTGTCATTGATGCATTTTTTGTATAAACATTTTGATTATAGCCACTCTAATCAGGTTTCAAACTAAAACAGGTACATGATTGAAAGAGAGTGAATGATTCAGAGATGACTTTCACTGAGGGGAACTGACGCAATAACCCTGACGAGTGAAATCTCAACTCAAATCTCAATTTCACAGGAAACCTAAATTTCCAGAAAACAAGGATTAATAATTAATGACATTTTGTTGTTTTTCTCTCTTTGGCAAGAATATTGTCGAGCCAGGAATTCATAAAATGTAGAAACGTGTTTAAACATTAAAATACAGTAATTGTGTCAAAAACTGAAGCAAGTAACGCTGTTAAATCATAAAATTCTCTGTCTTGTTGAGTTTTACTTCCTGTTATCCAGGTTTGGTTAATTAATTGTGTTGCTGGTAGGAAGCCACACTGGGAGCTGCCCAGTACGACCCACAGACGTGTTACTGGTGCAGCAGCTGTGGTTCAAGAGCACATTCGTTGTGGTCGAGAGTATTTCTCCTGACAGTGACAGGAGGAAGGAGGTCTTTGTTTACTTTAGTTTATCATCTTTCCTGCATTTATTATTAATGGACTGTGCTGCCGGGATGTCGTCACTTCATCTACACGCTTGACTTTTCCCTTTTTTCCCCCGTTCAGTTGCATGATTTTCTGTTTGAATTAGCAGAAGAATGTAATCAAGAGAAGACAGTTCGGACATGAGATGAGAGGTTTCAATGTGAACAAATTATTTTTATTCTCTTCTTTTCACTTTCTGCCTCATCAAGTTTTAATTTTATTTAATTTTCTGACATGACATTCTGCTGATGTTTTTATGTGTGAAGAAGAGACACAAGAAGAAAGTGAGGTGATGACATCAGGGAACAGAGGGAGGAGGGGGAGGGAGGGGGAGAGAATTACTCAATTTAATATTTTCACATTTTTTATTTTATTAATGATTGACTTCATTCAGAATCAGCTCAACAAACAGACATTTGAAGTTTTTTGGGGGTTTTTTTTCAGATGAGGGGGGCTAGAGGATGGGGGATGGGGGATGGGGGGGGGGGGGGTAGCTGTCCAGTGTGGGCGTTGATGGCGACGTTGGCTGATGACTCAGGTGATGTGTCATGCTGCTGTGCTATAAAAGGGAACTTTTACATTTCATCCACACACACAATAACACACACACACGTACAGTACACACACTGGACTGGAGAAGGAGGTTTGTTTACTACAGCGGCAGCAGAAAAGATGAAATGTAAGTTTGTTTATGATACTTTTAGTGTGTGTGTGTAGAAGTGTGTGTGGGGAGGAGGTGGTCTTACTTTTAGAGTCAGTTTGATGTGAGAGAGAGAGTTTGTGAATGAATGAATGAATGAATGAGTGTGTGATCTTTGTGGCTGAAACAGAAGGTTTAGTTTTTAAATGTGATTGAATTTCATTTAGATTTCACAAAGAGTTGGGTGTCAGGTTTTGGCAGTGACTGTGTGAATGTGTGTGTTTGTGTGTTGGGGGGTTTCCCTGAGTGGTTTGAACTTGCATCAGCAGCAGCATCAGACTTAATGTACCAAAACAGTAAAATAGCTTTGTTGTTATTGTAAACGTTAAGGTGATAATCTCAACAGTTTGTTGTTACTTTCTATGGCCAATGCTCACTAATGGCCCACTAATGAAAGTATTGCAATATTTATATCATTGCAGTATTGTGAACTGGGCTTCTGTGGCGACATTCCCTGAAAATATTGATACTGTGTTACAGTTTTTCTCGATTGTAAACATGCAAAACTAAATGGAACTATGCACACAATTCTGAAAATGTATCAACAAAAATACACTTTCATCATTTTCTTTCAAATAGAAAGTTTAGATCAACCAGGACTGAAATCCAAAGGATTGACACTAAATTATACACAA
The DNA here is from genome assembly GCF_004355925.1 of Anarrhichthys ocellatus. Lineage (NCBI taxonomy): Eukaryota > Metazoa > Chordata > Actinopteri > Perciformes > Anarhichadidae > Anarrhichthys > Anarrhichthys ocellatus. Next base: position 50,877 of record NW_022280140.1, read on the forward strand.
TATTTGTGTATTTGTACACGATATTTGTGATAGTCATTAGGAGCTCATGTAACAGCACCAGTGAGGAATGATTGTGTGTTTTTATGAATGAAAAGTTGTAATCACTGACCAGTGGAGGTCTTCTCTCACAGTCACAGGTGTTCTCCTGACTTTGAGATTACATAACACTCGTGTGAAGTCAAAGGCAATGTCGATTACCACCTAAATACTAAAACCTGCTGATTCGTAAAACAACAACAAGAGTCATTAAACACTGAGTGTGTGTGTGTGTAGGTGTGTGCGTCTGAGAGGGGTGACACACATGAGTCAGGTAGGCAGACGATGATGCCATCACGCGCATCACTTACTGTAATGTAATCTGCACACTCACTGTATGAGGACGGATCATGGATGTATCAGGAGAAAGGGCTCAGTGGTGATGACAGTTTGCTCCAGTGGCCAACTGTGGTACTGCAGTTGTAAAACTTCCTGGATGATGTCACACTGTCTGTGTCAAGCTTGATGATGTGTGAGGAAACAGGGTACTGCAACACACACACACACACACACACACACACAGTCAGAGCTCACAGTGTGCGTTTCTTATGTTATTATTGATCACGATTTTGTGAAACAGGGTTTTTTCCTTAATTCTAGGCAGTTGAGGTTTCAGTTCAAGTGAAACTTGAAAATAGATTTTTGGGGCTTTATCTGTTTTTTAATAAAGTTGCCATGTTCATGAGTTAGCTGCCACAAAGCTCAGCATTCACACACTGTGTTGTCAGAAAATAACACTCAGAAACTAAACAATTAGCTGTGATAGATGTTGTGAAAAGGACAATAGTCCATCTAGTTATTTACTGGGTTATAAAAGTGTCAGTTCTTGGTGAACAGGGAAGTCTTCATGACAGTGTGCCCTGCAGCCTCCTGCATTTTATGTTAGGGTAATCTGATTTAAAACTGGAGTTATATCCAATTATATATAATCACTTTACTTGCCAACGTGCCAAAACCTGATCCAGATCATCTAATATGAGGATATCACAGACGTCTTCTGTGTTGCTGTTGATGTGTGTAAAAACATCTGGTGTTCTCCCAACCTTCAGCTTTTTTTGCACTCGAAGAGTCACGTTACGTCTTGGAAAGGCAGGAGTAAGTGTAGATATATTCCGTATGTTTCCACCTGCAACCGCACTGCAAGATGCCACCAAATCCTACAAACTGTCCCTTTGAGGTTACAAGTCGTGAAACCAAAAGATAAAAGATTTGCTGTGCGTTCGTCACTACGAGTGACACCTTTCACATTACACATAATCATTTGATCCAATATTAAAATAGTGATTAGTGCCACTTAAAGTTGATCTCAAATAACTCTGACATTTCAAAGTTTGTAGAGCTTTCTCAAACCATAGAAATGAGTGTGCCGCACCACATGGATGTTTGCTCATAAGTCAAGCATTGCACTCGTGGTTTGCCAGTTCCTTGAAAGTAAAAAAGCTTTCTTGGTTTTATCGGTTGGTTTTGGAGGAAGTTGGCACTTCCTGCCAGACGCAGCTCACAACCGTTCAGAAGTTCATCAGAAGTTCTTGAGGTTGAGAGGGCCTGGCTGAGGAGATGAGGCGTTCACTGTGTCAGACAGAAGACTGACACCAAGTGGAACGGAAGTGTGTGTGCGTGACGCGCAGCATGCGTGTGTTGGTGTTCCGTGTGTGCTGACGAAACGATCTGCTAAATGCATCAAAGACGGACTATTCACTCTGCTTCTCAAGCACTTCTGCCGTGAGCTGTAATGCTGTCACAGCTGTTTGCTCTGCCAAATACATGACTGTACACAACACTGCCGGGGGATGTTTTTCTCGTGTGACAGAGGCTTTCTGCTGATGTCTTCTTTAGAAGGAATTTCCAAGAGCCTTATGATGCTGTTCCAGATTTCCTGTTTGCGCTGACAATGACCTGACCTGACCTATTACCGGACGGGGAGAAATCTGCCGTAACTGATATTTAATGGAGTGTTTTGGCAGGAAGCCGTAAGTGCACTGATTCACTGGCCAGTTGTGGATGCTTGAGACTTGGGTGAGCATCTGTTTGTTGTCATTTAGGCCTTGAATGGGATTATGTGTGTTTCAAACCTTACTTCACTTTGAAGGCAGGAATCATCTTACTGGTGCAGTTGTTCAGGCAGAAGCAGGAGGAGTGAAAGGTCCCACTGTTAGATGTTTCCTCCAATCAACTGCCTGTTGTGGAAATGCTGTCATATAGCCGAGACTGTCATTTTGGGCTGGAAGTCGATGTCTAACTCACAGTGAGACAGATATGGTACAGTATTTGATGTTTTCTCTCTTTAAGAGGCAGGACATTCCCATAATCCAGATCTTGGAATAAGATCCAGACGTGTTTTTTAATTCATGAAAGATAATTCTGCAGCTGTTCTTGTTTCCTGTCTGCAGCTGCATATGAGCCTGACCAGGAATAAACAAGGGAAAAAAACACATGATTGAGATTAAAAACAGCATTTACAGTCACATATTTCTGTTTTTAAAGCAGGATGTTTTATGTTTGTGTTTTATTATAATTAAGTGTGAGGACGCTTCAGTTCACGCTTCTCATTGTTAGTCCGCATTGAATTCACTTTTATGAATGGATATGCTGCATGTATGTAATGCAACATTACTGTTTGTAATTTTATTTGAAGGCATAAACTCTGAGCTGCAACGGACAGATTGAACACAAATCTGCTGCTGAAGATACATTTAATTATTCAAATATGTACTCTTCTGCCTTGATTGTTTTTAAGACAAATCGGCTCGATTGTGACACCTTTTTGAGACTTATAAATAACTTATGATAATAACTAAATATATTTATATTGTAAACTATTTAATAAAAAAACAGCAATTCATGATTAAAAACGATAAAGCATGAAACCACATCAAACAGCAAGAGGAGGAGTTTGAACAGAAACACTGAAGGGTAAAAATGCATGAAAAGCTCCAAAGTTGACTTTGATCTTTTGTACTCAAAACAAAAACGTGTGTTGGACCTCCCTCCCTGTGACCTCTGACCTGTGACCTGAGAGTAACTGAATGACAGTAAAAGTGTTTACAGTGCACCGAGTCAGACACTCATGACAAAGTGGATGTTTTCCCTTTAAAGAGTGCAGCCTGAGGCGTCGCATAGATTAGTCTGAGTCAGACTGCACCACCAGCTCCCTTCTCCCTTTCCACCAGGAGGCCCAGAGCAGGCGGGGGGGGGGGGGCGGCCCACAGCACACCGCAGCATACCTCACATTCCTTCACCCTGATCCAACACTAACAGACAGTTGGCTTCTTTGTTGCCCTGAGTTATTATAGGATTTCTCAAGTTGCATGAACCTGCGGGTAGATTTACAGACGTGCACTGGCTTGATTGAAGTGTTGCTTCCTTGTATAGAGATCGTCACTGATTAAAACAGTTTAAGAGACCAAGACGAAGCAAACCACAGAGGATTTGGGGGGATTATTCACCCTCAGACTGATTGACAGGGATGACAGCTTGATGATTCCTTTCTGTGTATTTATCAAACGTAGGGTGAGGTGTTCATTCCATTCATTCCTGAGAGAGTGAAAGATGATTAAGTGATGAAGCCATGTAGGATTATAACTAGAGTCTGAAGTTCACTTCAGCGTCATTCAGCTCATTGTTTTGGTTTCATGCAACTTCTGCTCCATTAACCTCCTTCAATCAGACAAACAGCAGACGGACACAGTTAGCAACGAGCTAACAGGTGAACATAGTTGAGCATTTTGTTCCCCACGAGTTGGTGGAGACCAAAAACGAAGCTGAAAGTAGAGTGAATAATGGACTTTTACTCATCAGGTGGTATGAAACACGACTATATTCACATCCATCCACCCTGGACCTCCTCCGCAGCGTTGAGGAGGTCCATTTTGAGAAGTTTAAACAAGAAACGAATGACTTTTATTTCCGGCTGAGATGCAAGACCTCATTTCCCAGAAATACAAATTTCCAGTCCGCAGAAATCTGTTTCCTCGTCTCACACTCACACTTTCAGCCACTGAATATAACAGTAAATCAGAGTCTGACCTATTTTGGTCACTAAACCTTTGTTCACACCGCAGACCTTTCATCTCTGGACTCTTATGCTCTTATGATTGTTTTTAAATAACTGTATAACAGAATATAACAGTGACAATGATGCTGATGATGCTCCTCATGCAGATCAAAGTGCCTTTGCAACTGTGAAACAAGCTGCAGGGGCACTTGCGAAGAGTCAGTGTTATGTCCACATAAAGTTCTTGTTATTGTGACTAACAGGCTCAGATTCTTATTGTAAGTGTCTGAGAGAATTATAGAAAGAACCCTGAAGAGAAATAAAAGACTTTTCTTTACTCTTTTCTTAATCCGGTCTTTTCTTAAGTCCCGCTCAAAGAGAAGTCTCGTTCTGAATATCTGAGAAAATATCTTCTCCACTACATACACAATAATGTTAATACACAATAATTAACATTCTTTTTTCTTTAAATCTCTTCTTGTCTTTAGTGATTCATGACTCCACTCCTCGTCTCCTCCACCTGCTGCTATTGGCTGAGCTGTTTGTCCATTCATCACCTCGTCCCGTCCACATTTCTCCACACTGTGGGATGTTTAAATCAATGATCCATCAGGTGGACACCTTGAGCAACATATTCAAAACACTCCATGACTTGGTAAGTCTCTATACTGTGTACTGCCTGGATGAGCTTTAATTAATGATATTTAAGTCTGTTTTTTGTTGTTGTTTTTTACCTCTGATGCGGTTTATACGTCTTCAAGTTTCCCATCAGGGATAAAAAAAAAAAAGTAATTTATTTTTATTTCACTTTAACTTTTATTTTGTCAGAAAAAACATATTTTAATAATTGACGTATCATGATTTAGTGTAGAAAATAAATATACTAACTTGAACAGTCAACCAAACAGATTAGTTGGTTGATAGAAAATACACGTAAACAGACAGAAATCTTAACGTTTTGTGATAAATACATGTTTTTATTCATGTTTTTGTACGTATATTTTATTAGAAATGATTATTCCTCCGTTCAAACACAAATAAAGATCCATATAAGACTGACAATGTTATGTAAATTACTGATTTAAGGTTTCTCACATTTTTTTTCTCCTAAAGTGTTTAACATTGCAGCTGTTCTGTTGTCAAATGTTCTGTTTTTTAAAGCCACCTTCATTTCTCATCATGTTCCCAACAGCCAGATGGTGAACGCATGCACTTTGAGGATGTGGAATTTCGGCTGGGCGGTCTTCCTCACATACAACACACTGCGGCCGATTTCAACTCATTGAAGGTAAAGTTTCTGGAATCAAGGCCTTCAATTATGTCAGGAGAGAACTTAAACAGCAGATTTATATTTCCTCTCTCTGTGTATTTAATGTGTCCACAGTTGAACGAGTCACTCCCCCAGCTCTTCCTGTACACTCGGTCCTTCGGGCTGCATGTTGATTGGTTGAAAACAGCCAAAGAAAACGTCAGTTTGTCCTCCCAGTCAGCTGAGGGCGCCAGCTCTCACCTCCTGCAGCTGTCCAGCCTCTTGAACGCATCTCTTCACCAGGTGAGAGGACCAGCATGGTTTGGTTCATTTACGGGGATTATATGGACGACAATTCACCCCAAAAGAGAAAACAAAAATTTAAAGAGGAATGGTAAAAAAAGTACTTTTTACTTGAGTTTAAATTATGATTAGGGATAAAAAAAAAAGTGAGATTATAAAATGTGATAAACAAATGTCAGTGAAAAGAAAGTCAAATTCGTCAATTGAATAAAATGCTGGAAATTGCTTCATCAGACAGAAAGGGAAAACACAGAACAAGACACATGGAATGAATTAAATTGAATTGCTAATAAGCTAATTATTAACAATAAGATATGAAATGAAAAAAGGAAAAATCATTACACCTACAGACCACTCACTACTTAATAATGAGAACGCTGAAATATTAATGTAGACTCTTGAAAATAAGACCAGAAATTTAAAATGAAATAAGCACCATCATATTAATGTTTTCATGAAAATTGGCTCATTAATAACATCACATCTGGTGTGGCTCAGCATCAGTTCAATTCACAGTGAAAAAGAATAAAGTAGGAGAGCAATGAGAAAACAAAGATACAAATAGAACAAAAACATATATATATATATATATATATATGAACTCTGAGTGCTAATTATTAATAATAACTCCTGTTGTCTGCGGGTGGATTTCTCATTAAACTTAACCGGTGCACATTGTGCAGTTGAAGGGAAAATTAAACAGATTTGATTTGACTTCCAAGCTGCTTCTAAACCTCTGAACTGTAATAATTCTTTCTGTCTTTAGATCGGTGAAGAGGTTCCTCAGTCTCCGTCTCCCTCCCTCCCTGTCGTCTCCACAGCCTTCGACGTCCTCCAGTTCTCCGTTGAGATCTCTGAACAGTTACAAGTCTTTTGTAAGTGGTCAAAAAGAGTGTTGGTGCTTCTGAGACCTTCCCGCTGCCCTCGACGTTAAGCCTCCGCCTTCAGCGAACAAGCAACTGCCAATGTCTTCCCATAAAACCACTGTTGACTTATATACTAGATGTTTGCTTATATGAGGAATTTGGTTGGTCCACCACTTTGGTCCAGACTGAAATATCTTGACAACTATTGGATGTATTGCCATGCAGTTTGGTACAGATATTCATGGTCCCCAGTGGCTGCACACAGGTCAAAGTGTTCTCCTATTCGGAGAAATATTTCAACGTCTTCTGGATGGATTGGCATAAAATTTGGCGCAAACATTTAAGGTCCCCAGAAGAAGAATCCTACTGACTTTGGTTGATTACCTGATTTTTCCTTTAGCGCTGTTTCCAGTTAAATATTTCAACAACTGTTGGGTGGATTGCCCTGACATCTGGTACAGACATTCATGTCCCCCACAGGATGATTTGGTGATCCTCTGACTTTACATCTGGCGTCACCATCAGGTCAAAATTGAAATTAGTCCGATACTTTGGTTTGTGACCAAATATCTGCAGAGCTAATGACTTTCCCATCAGTATTACGTTTATCTTTTTGTGCAACTTAGCAAATGCTAGCATGCTAACATGCTGAACTAAGACGGTGAACATGGTGAACACCATACCTGCTTAGCATCAGTGTGTTTGCGTTGTCATGACTGGCATATTATTTGTCATGATAATAGCCAGATGTTGATGTTCTAGATGCGTCAGTTCAGCAGGAAAGCAGACGGTTCATCACATGTTCTTAAGAAATGTCTCATTTGACTTGTAGCTTTTTGAAAATGTGCAGTCCTGATGCACTGTGCAGAGGAAGCCCCACCTGTGACCTTTACTCCCTGTGAGACTGTTTACATTCACAGTGCCTGCTAAGTGTTGACTCAATCAGCTAAACGACGAGAAAATGTTTTAAAACTATTAATATTTTTTCTACTATTTAGTATTTATGAGCTTTTTATATATTATAGTGTGAGATGCAGGCATCTCAATTTTTTTTCTATTGGTTTTCTATTAAGTAATATTTAATAATAATAATAATAATAAAGTATTGTCATGCTGGAGTGCCTTTTTACAGTATTATTTATACATGTTGTTTTTGTATGTTTGACATGAAGTCTTAAATAAAGTTTTACACTTGAAACAGAGATCTGCTCCATGTTGATGCACTCTACTTCCTAACAGAATCTCACTTTACACAACACTGCATCAGTGATCTTACGCAAAACATGACAAACTGTGGAAGAAATAATCGGTTGAACTGAACCTCAGTTCACATTGTTAACTGTTAATTGTTAAGCAAATTAATTAGCATAGGTATAGCTGTAAAAGTTGTATGAGAACAGCCTGATGATTTAGCCTGCAGTCTCTCTCTCTCTTGTGTGTCCGAGTGGAGGTGTGTTTGTGTGTGTGTGTGTTTGTTTGATTGCAGGAGTGGACACAGGTGTGCAGGTGTCAGGCTACAGGCTGCCTCTCATCATAATCAGCCCTGCCATAAAAAACCTGATCACCACATCACCAGATCGTAGATTCTCCTCAAGCAGTCAGTGTTGTTTCTGGCCTATTAGAGTCTTCTACTGATCCGTCAGTATTTTGTCTGAAACCTGTATCCTTGTGCCTGACGTAACGTCGGCCTTCGTCTCCAGAACCCCCTTTCAGCCCGGCTCACACTACCAACCTTTTAACTTGCCCTCTGCCTCCCGTCTCAGTGTCTGCCCTTAGGTTCAACAGTAGGCTAGTCTCATGTCATGGAGCGTAGATATTATCTGTTAACAAACATATCTTATGTGGTCGATAGTAATAATAATTAAGGTCGATAAGCACTTACGTAACGAGCCCAAAGCGACGCGTGTGTTGCTGCACTTTCGCACGAAAAATGAGGATTAACTTATCAGACGAACCGTTGTATGAGCATGCATTGATAGCTTACAGATTTCACAAAAAAGCGTTGCTGATGTAGCGCTCTGAAACATATTATTTACAAACATCTAATTTCAAATTCATATTGTTAAAAATATTACTTACGTCTTCTGAGGAAAATTGTTGTACTGACCCTTTAGAAGAGAGCACTGTCGCTTTAAGAGAGTGAGTTACGGAGACTGCAGGCTGAAGGCCTTGTGCTTGTGCTGAACTGTGGGTCAATAAAAGTTGCAAAAAACGAAGACTGATGTTTTTTTGGCGGTTCATGATGAGGGTGCAGCACTGACACTCTCTGCCTCAAGCGTTACAGTATCACTCAAACTCCACATCTGCAGCCACTGCAATGCAAACGCCCGTAGAGCACCGAGGTTAAAAAGAGCCACACGGGGCTGAGTGACACATGTGGGAATGCGCAGGCCGCTGCTGTTCAGCCTGCGACCTGAAGTGACACACAGTGACTTGCGTAATGTCAGCGTGTTGACACGTGGCCACAGACGGATGATCTTACACACAGACAGACTTTCGCCATAACGCCGGCCCTCCAGGGAAAACTCTGAGTGATCCTGCAGTTGTACGCACTGCTGTCACCGGCAGCAGCTGAGATCTTGATCCACAGCCCACAGCGGGGTCCGGGTGTTAGAGGGACATATTCTTTGACTAGAAATAGAAGGGGAGGGAGAAATAAAGATGGTGTTTTGTTCCCAGAGAGAAAGAGGGTGATAGGTGATCCTTTTGTTGACCGACAGATCAACAGCTTGTGTTGACTGAAGTCAGCTGATGTTGAAATAGAGTGTAGGAGGAAGTCCGGGTCGAAGGATGGGTTCCCATCTTTTTTTCAAACCAACTGCCAACTTTGGTTTCTTTAAACCGACAGTTCCTTAATCTTAACCAAGTTCATTGTAATCATGACGACAAAACTCTCCAAACGACTGAGCTCATTTTAATCCAAACCAAGATCAAACACAACTCAGTCGCTAGAATAAAATTCACAGTTCATGCAAACACACTTTTTTATGCATTTACACTTGACGAAAGCACTCACACCGGACTTCACACAGATGCAATCATGCATATGAACACAGTGATTATAAGCTTCCTCTGCAGAGCACACACAGAGGTAGAGTAAGGAAGGGAGGGAGGAAGGCAAGTAGAAAATGCTCAAATGAGGGATGGTAGGAAAGTAGGACGAGCCCACACACAAGCGGGACACTCTCTAGGATCCGGGGGGAGGAGTGGAGGTGAGGACAGACATGAAATTCTCCGAGCTCGTCGGTCAGTGTGGAGAGTTTCTCCTCTGACTGCAAACCACAGCCGAACTCTCTCTGCAGCACACCGAGACACACCGGGGTGTTTGTTGTACAGAAGGTGGAAAGAAGTGCAGCAGATGTGGAGGATCTCCTGACAGGTGCACCTGCTAAATGAAGAGAATTTATGTTGGACATATTTCTAACTGAAGATCAACGGTGCTGAACTGAACCACAGCTGCAGAATGGCAGTAAGTCAAAGCTGCTGCCGAGCTTCTCTCACCGCAATCTTTCATCGATTTAAGGGTCAGTTCACTCAATGTGTAAGAAAACAAACACACTTTCTCATTTACCTCTTGTTTCATGGGAACTGCACAGATATGTCATAACGTCATAACCTGGACGGATAAAAACTATCTGCATGATGAAGATTCCACAAGAGGCACAACTTGGGTGACCTGACCCTTTAAATAACAATTACCAGATGGAGAACGTTGAAAATATGGAGTTTATTTTGATGTCATGAGCAGGAACAATCCAAATGGATGTGTTTTATAGAGATCATGGTGAATGTCTGATGCAGTAGGGTTTTACATGAAGTGCATTGTGAACATTTCACATTTTTGTGTTTATTTTGTCTCTACAATTATCTCTATGATTATCATCGGAGGGCTTTTGTTGCCTTATCGTATCATAATTTAATAGAAGATAAATGTTGTAACACTTTTAAGACACATTTTGGACCAATGAGAATGATTTTAGGGTGCAATGTAAACCTTTTTAATACTGTTGGCGGCTTTTGTCTCGAAAAATTACTCTTTTTATTGTGAGCTGCTTCAACCCAGTTGATTAAATAAGTCCTCAAAAGAATAAACATCAAGATGTTTTGCTATTTTGAGGCTCTGGTGTCTCAGTTAACCCACTGATACTGTGAACATATTTAGACTGGAGGTTTTACATACAATCATCTACATCAGCTAATTCTTGTATTGCCTTAAATGTTTGATTTTAATTGCCAGATATTGCGTTCACATTATTCACATACATGCTGTTTAATAATCCTGAAACCTGTTGAAAAGGAATAGTCGTGAATAGTAGAATGTATATTTTTAAAAGCACGAGGAGTGAAAGGAGATTCAGAAGCTCAAGTATTTGTATAATATCGGTATGTTGGTATCAATTACACGTTTCAGCTCTAACTGTATGCTGATGATCCTGCCCTTCATCACTCTGGTGTTTGTGGTCCACAGAGACCATTCTCAAGTAGAAGAGGACATTTATCTCTAACACACACGCAGTCATTCCAGGCCTGTGTGTGTGTGTGTGTGTGTGTGTGTGTGTGTGTGTGTGTGTGTGT
>NW_022280140.1:61909-64266 GCF_004355925.1 Anarrhichthys ocellatus
GTGTGTGTGTGTGTGTGTGTGTGTGTGTGTGTGTGTGTGTGTGTGTGCGTGTGTGTGTGTTACGTAACGCGGCGTCCCACAGTGAAGCTGTCATAGTAGCTCTGTGAGAGATCAGACCGGCGTCACCTTCTTTGACACTCGTCTAAACCCGACCAGCTCAGCTATGCTCAGTGTGTGGCTGTTTTATTTTATTCACAGCATCCGCACAATCTGGATTTTTCTACTTTTTTTCAAAGAAATCTGCACAAGTGCGGAAAAAAGAAAACATGTGTTTCTAAATTTGGTTGATTTGAGTTTTTGAAGGATTAAGTGAAAAATGTAATAATTCATGTACTAAATAAACAACAACAAATGCAAGTTTTATTAACATATCCATGATGCTACCTTCTCTCAGACTGACCTGAATAGTTCAGTAATTAGAGCACAGCAAAATCTGAGAGGGTCTGAGTTAAGCTTCCTCTGAGACCCCCGCCCTTTAAATCTATTCCATATGGATTAGACATCGACCACATGGCAAAGCTCTGCTGTATGTGCTGCACTGTCACAGCAACATATTTGTGTTCCTTATCGATCAAACATGAGTCATTTGAAGGATTTGTTTGTATTGCATCTGCAGATTAAGGAAATATCTGGCAGCTGATTGATTTTAGAAATCCTTGTTGATTCAATTTAAACTGTTCTTACATTTATGAATCATACCTCGCACCAACAACTTCCTGTATTTTACATCTTAAATCTCACAAATGTTCCATTTCTTGCCAAAACAATCTGCACAGTTGATCGTAAAACGTGTCTGAAATGTTGCGAGTGTTTGTGTTCGCTAAGTATGAATGAAGGCTCAGCGGGGGGTTCACAGTATCCGACAGCTCTGACCTCTCTTCTAATGAGCGGTAATGAGCTGCCCGACCTCTGGATGGACGGTGACACCAAATCCCAGCCTGGGCCCAAGGGTGCCAGCTGTGGTGGAGACAGCGACGTCCCAGCAGAACAACACAAAGATGTGTGTGTGTGTGTGTGTGTGTGTGTGTGTGTGTGTGTGTGTGTGTGTGTGTGTGTGTGAAAGGATTTCGGGAGGCTATTAACAGACATGTTTATACCCGTGGATCAGTGTGGCCAGCATCGCCATGACGACAATCATCACTGCAACGGTTGCGCTGCATTCCAAAGAGCTGCAACAGAAAGCCGCTCTCAGCCGACGCATTTCAACCTCTGACGATGTTTATCGATGTTAAATGTAGAAACATCACATTTGTGTGTCGAAAGGGATTTTTTTTTTCATGGTAGGATTTTGACTTGTCGTACCAGGAAATGCACAGATGTGAAAAATCTAAATAATGATGGCTGCCTCCCATTCAGTGAATAAAGCAGCCTGTTCTCACAAATCCTTTTGTGCATTATCGCGACTCGTTTTTTGTCTTTTCGTGCATTAAACTCTCAGAACAAGTGCTCCAGAAGTCAGTTGACGTATAAGGAGCGAGAAAGACAGTGTAAGGAGGAGGACGGGGTGGATCCGTGGGTCAAACAGTTGTTGATTTATTTACATTGACTTAACTTATGTGCGTAAATTAATTGAGGAGAAAAACATCCTCATTTCAACCCAAAACCACTATCTTTTTCTTAACCTAACCAAGTAGTTTTGTTTGAATTCACATGCGTTCAAAACTGTGATTTTGCATTCACGTTACTCTGTATATTGTTAATGCTGAATACATGATTTACGTAGGTTACTTAATTTATTGTGAAAAATAACTTTATTTTAACCCAAACCGGGATCTTCTCCTAAATCTAACAAAGTAGTTTTGTTTAAATTCACAACAAACTGTGATTGTGCGTCCATATGTGACGGGTTACGCTGACCAGCCGACCGAACTTTCATTTTCATTTCCATATATGCAAACATCCTTATTTCAACCAAAACCATGATCTTTTTCTAAACCTAACCAAGTAGTTGTGCGTCTGCATGTGACACGTTGGGAATGAGAACGTGCCTGATGATGCAATTTACTTGTGGCGGTGTGGTCAAAAGCTGAAGGGGAAAGAAAAGACAAGAGGTCAGTTGTAAATGATATAGTGTCTAGTTCGAGAGGTTCACAGATGCATCAGAATCTTTTCATGTACGTTTTTATTGTAGCAGAAACAGAATGTACTTGTAGCTAGAGCGCCACTCACAGGTCTTTATAATAATCAAGAATAATCCTGTGATCAGTAAACCTCATCTGAAATCACCTCCATGTCAACTAACAATAGTCTGTCCTTTGATAGTAATCTAACTCCTGCTCCAAACACATTTAATGTTGTCTATTTTGTCGTGTGTGTGTGTGTGTGTGTGTGTGTGTGTGTGTGTGTGTGTGTGTGTG
>NW_022280140.1:64276-85572 GCF_004355925.1 Anarrhichthys ocellatus
GTGTGTGTGTGTGTGTGTGTGTGTGTGTGTGTGTGTGTGTGTGTGTGCTCAGGCTGCCACGAAGCTCCTGGATGAGATGTGCCACCTGACGGCTCAGTCTCTGACAGCGATGGACACATCGGAGCACTTCCAGGTCCTAAAGCTGCTGGGTGAAGGCTCGTATGGCAAAGTCATGTTGGCTGTACACAGGAAGAGAGGTGAGGGGGAGAAACTATTGTTCATGATACACCAATAAATAAAAGACCTCCATCAGTATCTGACCGCGTGTCCTCCAGGTACTCCGATGGCTCTGAAGTTCTTCCCTCGTGAGTCCACGTCTCTCTTCTCCTTCCTGAGGGAGTACAACCTCTCTCTCTCCTTCTGCACTCACCCGTCGCTGACCAGAGCGCTGGGAATCGCCTACTCCACGCCTTCACACTACGTCTTCGCTCAGCAAGCAAGCCTCTTTGGCGACCTTTACGACGTCATCTTGCCCGAGGTGTGGGCTTTATTTTCATGCTGTGTTCAGATGCAGGATTTCAGTAGGCTCACCCCCCCCCCCTCTACTCCCCAGGTCGGTATGGAGGAGGACTCTTGTCAGCGGGTGGTGTCCCAGCTCTGTGGCGCTCTGTCCCACCTGCACTCTCTTGGCTTCGTCCACAGAGACCTCAAACCAGAGAACGTCTTCCTGTGCGACTCCGCCTGCCGCTGGGTCAAACTGGGAGACTTTGGCATGGTCAGTACAAACCACACCGTACCGCTAAAATGTTGAATGATTTGGTCATGCCGAACATCCTCAGGGTTGCCTTTCTAAAGCTATTTTTGTTTAATTTGGCAGAAATCGGGGAATGTCGTGGGTTTCTTTGGCGGTCACAAATCCATTGTTGTCAATGTAGACGTGCGTAAGGTGTAACAATAACATAAATGAATGGAGGAGAAGTTAATGATTTAATCTTACCAATCACAATCATCAGTTCAGGACTATCCGGAGCTTACTGTCAGTCCCGAGGAATATTTGACTTGCTTCACCCTTTACCTTCTGAACGGTCAGCCAACTGTGAGGGATTTATGGTGCTGGAAATCCATTTATCTTTGTTAAGCTTAGTCAGTGAGGCTTACCGCTAAATTATTGCTTCATCATCATCATCATCGTAATTCCAACGAGCAGGTTTTGGCACGTTGGATGAATTGATGAAACAAGCCTTTTTTGTGTTTTCAGACGCTACATGTGGCCCCTAAGGCCAGAATAACAAAGACATGCAGTGACTTTGCTCAAATCGTTGAAATAAAGCAGGGGAAGACTGAGCAAAGACAGTCCATGGTTTATTAAAGAATATCCATCAATATACAGGTTCTACCTCAAGCTTCTACCTCTTTTTGTATCACATTAATTTGACTGTATTTTAGTTTTAATCACCAATCTGTCGCAGAAAAGAGACAAATGGATGAGTGTTCTCCACCAGGTGAAGGCCGTGGGCACAAGGGTGCCGGAGGTCTGGTACAGCTCTCCTTACTGCACCCCCGAGTCCGAGATCGCTCGCGGTAACGAGGACAGCTGGAGCAGCGAGGGCGATAGAAAGTGTGCCGTCAAGGAGGATGAAGAGGGGAAGAAGAAGGCGAGAGTTTGGGTGTCCGTGGAGCCCAGCACGGACAGCTGGGCGTTGGGGATCCTGACCTACGCCATGCTCACCGGCAGTCACCCCTGGGCCGAAACCGCCAGCGACTGCCGGTCGTACCTGAAGTACCGGGAGTGGTCCGACAGAGCGGAAGGCCTCGATGACGACGAACTGGACGTGTGGGCGGGGCCGCAGGGCGAGGGCGGTTTAATCGGTGCAGGACTTGCGGAAAAGGACGGGCCTCCCGTGGCGCCCCAGTTCGCGAGTTTCACCCCGCTGGCCTGCAGCTTCTTCCGGACGCTCCTCGACCCGACGCCCCGGCTCCGCAGGCGACCCGAGGTTGCGCTAAATTACCTCGGAGGGGAGTGGGTGATGGAGAAGGAGAGGGCGAGGCTGGAGGAGAAGAGGAAGAAGAGCGGAGGGAAAGGGGCGATCAGGAACATGAAAGAGAAAGAGGGGAGAGGAGAGAGATAAGGAGTCAAAATAATGAGAACATGAAAGCAACTCGTCACTTTTTACATGACAACACGTGTTTTATAAAGAATATGTGATGTTTAGCTTATTAAACCTGATTCATATTGTTTTTAGTTCAGAGTTCAGCAACATAGTCTGTTGTGCCTTTAAAAGCCATTATGGTCATAAGATCTTCTGGTTCAAGTGTCTCAAAGTTGAGAATTTGCCGCTGTTTTTGGGGGTTTTCATGACTGTAGATTGTGACAAATATTTGTAAATATATCCCTAATATTTCAACGTTAATACAAACTAGACTACTATATATCACGGTGTGAAAAGAAGCTACTCTTCAAATGGTTTGAGAGCAACTGTGTTTATTCGTGCTGTAATAAAAATGAATAGCTGTAACGCTATCATGTCCTTGTAAAAGATACCACCTTTAGTGCTCTGCGTCTATATTTGGGTTTAGACTTTTGAGCGTATTCATCACAGTAGGTTATGAACTGTATATAGACTGTTTTTATAGCCAACACGTCTGCCAGCAACTGAGAGGTGCAGTTCCAAAACACTTTGACCCA
This sequence comes from Anarrhichthys ocellatus, assembly GCF_004355925.1. Classification (NCBI taxonomy): domain Eukaryota; kingdom Metazoa; phylum Chordata; class Actinopteri; order Perciformes; family Anarhichadidae; genus Anarrhichthys; species Anarrhichthys ocellatus. Next base: position 66,903 of record NW_022280140.1, read on the forward strand.
GTTCCAAGTCATAAAAAAAAGTTTCAAATGACATAAATATTTCATAAAAATAAGCCTATTCAAAGGCTCTTTCTGGAAGTAAATATTTATATGCTGCATTTATTTCTTCAGCATCGTAAACGTAGTTGGCAGCAGGCCACTTTAAGCTAACGCTAGTTTTGTGTTTTAGCTTGCTAGCCTAAGCTGCTGTAGCACTTTGTACGTAACCACAAACCGCATATTCTTTCTCTTTATCTTGTTCATTTATTACATTTAATGTATTAAATTCAATATAACCAGTTTGTGATTTCAGATAAAAAAGTCGCAATTTAAAAATCTGTCTGCTACTTCAGCACCACGGACAGCTCCATGGATTTACTCATCAATACACATCACAGTGAGAGACAGTCCTACTGAATATAACAAAAATACTGCAGCGTTATTGACACAATGTATGTTTATTTGTGTATCTACAGACATGTGTAGTCTATAAAATATATTTTAAATGCAATAAAGGTTTTGTTTTTGTAAAAAGGCTCTTTTGTGAACAGTTTGAACACAATGAATCCTCCCATGGTTTTATTGAACATCACAAAGACACATTTTTTTAAACACGTTTAAGTACCCTGACCTTGTAAATCATCACCCGGCATGCTCGTATCTCAATAATGTCCCCCTGAGATTATACACCAATGCAAATAGATCACACGCACACACACACGCACACGGAGGCACCCACATGGTGAGCACCATCTGGAGAGCTTCCCCAGATGTTTTCAAAAATAGATCCGCTGTCGTAAATTTGACACTATAACCTTTCAGCGCCATATATGTGCCGCTGAGCCTCACAGTGCAGCCAAGTCACACACTGTCTGTCCTGCAGGTACAATCAGCTGGACGCCTGCTGCAGCGGTGCAGCACACGCTGAACCACGTTGACCTCTGGTCGAGAAACATGATCAAGAACCATGAACAGAAAAACACGAGTTCAGACCGAACATAGCGTTGCTCTTTTTTTAATTTGGGGAGAAGATGATTTAGTCCTGGTGTCTCCGGCGATACAGTATGATTTGTTTACCAGAAAACATTTGATCTTTGCCTTTTTTTGTCATTTAAATTTTTACATAAATACAAAAATTTGGTTTGTCAGACAGTAAAAATAAAAAACCAGAAGAAATAAAATTAAATAAATAAATAAATCAAGAAAATATATTCATCACTTAAAGGCAGCTACAAGACCCCCGCTTCACCCCCCCCCCCCCCCGCACCCTATTAATTATCTTTCACATGCACCTCCATATACAAAACATTTGATCTTTGACTTTTTTTTGAGGAAAAGAGAGATGCTGAGGTCAAAGGGAGATGGCAGAATGTTGACCCGCTGCCCAGTCTAATAAAAACCAGAGGAGTCGTAAATATAAGCTGAGGTGAAAACAAAAACAACAACGACAAAAAGCTGCTGCACGATAAATGTATTCGTCCTGCTACCATCACCTCCACTTTAAAAATAGAACGCAGAATTATAGAAGAATTCAATAGGATTTTCTGTTTTAACTTCGTTTCAAGCTAATAAGATGTCAAATTGTATTGTTTATTTTTATGATTTTAATTATCATGGCAGAGCTAAAACAAAGTGCTGTGGCTTTAAATACAGTACATCTGAGGGGAGATGAGGTCTTGTTTACCCGATCCCTCTGAAGGCCTCACGGACAACTCATTATATATCATCAGCATATCGTGACTCCATTTTTAGTTTCTGTCATACCTTAAGTTCTGCATCAAACTCACATCGCCCACAATCGTAAAGCTAAAAATAACAAGGTTGTTTCTTTTAGTTCCTGGAAAGTTGACATGATGGAGATACAAAGCTTTCACACAGCCAGTAAAATAACAACTATATGAACACATGAACCCAATTTAAAAAGGCAGTTTCAAATATGTCTTTACGGTTTAGTCCATGCCGGTAGGACGGGACACTGAAGGATTCACGGTTATGTACTCAGACCCACTTCCCATGAGCCCCCCCGACACACAACACTCCACCTAAATCATCCCGTCAAGGTGAAGGTTCAAGCAAAAAGTGACTCTAACCTTTGACCTCTCGCTTATCTGCTTTTCCCTGCAGCCCCTAAAACATTCCAGCATCCAGTGCCAAATAATACACAATCGCTGCTGGTTAGGAGCCAACAACAAATGCTTGATATTATCAAAGTGAAGTTTGAGATAAAGAGATCATCTGTGAGTTATCTCACAAAGCATCCTGAGCCCAAACTCATGAATGAGCGAGCTTGTTAAAGGCAGACAGTTATATTACCGTATCACATTTGGGGAGCAGGTCTATATATATATATCATTTTAAACACAGTCATGAATCAATAAATGAATGCAGACATCACAAAATGCAACACGATATGACATGAGGCGATATTGTGTTATATTTGTCCGCGGTGGAATTGACAAGCGCCTACTAATAAAAGTGTGCATGATGTTGTCACATACCTGTCGGGGGGCTGTTAGTCTAACTCTTGTGCTGCCTTCAGGTGCTGCTGGAAAGATGGGAACTAAAAGCTAAATGCTCTTATTATGAAAGGTTTAAATTGTCATGTAAGTTGGCGAGAGGATTTCGTGAAGAGGTCAAGATGATGAGTGGGGCAGACTGTGGTTTTATTTGACACACGGGGCAAATCCCTAGAAATGACTTTTTACAAGTCCGCTGCAGATAGGTTTACATTTCTATGAGACTAAGACGGCTGACAGGGTTGTAGAGCACTGAAGAGGCTGAGGGTAAAGGTAATGTTAGGCTACAACCTTGTTGAATGGAAGGGGGGGGGGGATCAGGTCCTCCATTTGAGTGTGAATGTTCCGTTTAATCGTTGAACTTTGTTGTGGCGATCATGTGTTGTTTTTTAACCTAACCTGTAGAAATGATGGGCAAAACTTAAGTTGTAATGAACATGGCAGCTCATGATAGTGAATTAAAGACGTGTCTCTCTGGAACTGTTCACCACAGTGGGCTAACTGAAGCCAGAGTGCATTAACAATACTTACCTAATAATTAACTTTAAGAGTTTTCTTTGACAAACAAAAAAACGTCTTATAGTTCGTTTCGGGGTTCATCCTCTGGGGACCAAAGAATGTCTGCACCAAACTTCCCCACATGTTGAGATATTTCAATCTGGACCAAAGCGGACAGACAAACCAACCGGCACTCCCAAAGTCGTCAAATAACGATGAAGGTTCAGTGCAAACCTTCAGTGTGTGAGGCGCACCAGGCTTTCAACCAACTCCAATATAAACCTACGTTTCATTATCAGATGGTGAGAGCAACTCATGTAGTTTTGAGAGCAAGAAATTCTTAGCTGTGGTCAAACACACACAGGACTTTCATCTAGGAGACTGCTGTCCGTGTCCTGTGTGAAAGACTTATCTTTACAGTCACTTTGTTCTGCTGGCATCGTAACCACACCGGTAACCCGTCTTTGGATCTGAAGGATGCAAACGGATCTCCTGCAACAAATACATGCTGTGTTCTGACTGTGACGTAATCTCTGGCCACCTGCTCCGAATTCTTCTCATCACAACCTTGAGCCAAATAGGAAAAATGTACTCGTCTATTTATTTTATGAAGTGCTGATGTACGTAGCTTTGAAAGTGATGCTAAGATTAGCCCAAAGTCTTTGGGAGTGTTTTGGCTGTGCTTCTGTCCGTCCATCCGTCCCTTACCTAGACTAGACAGACTGAATAATGAAACACTCCATGTTATTCCTGAGTATTTCACAGTTTGTATGCTGAACCTTGAAATCACACTGATGATGGTAGATGGGATAAGTTCTCTGAAAAGGGGAAACAGAATCTTCAGCGTGGACATCGAGTGTATTAAAAGTCCTGAATGTCTGTGACGAGGATCCAAATGAATCCATGAAAATGCCACGGTGTTCTGGAGGGATGTGCCACTGGGTGTGTGTTACAGAGGAGGAATGGACCCGGATCAGAAGGGGAGCGAGGCGCTCACTCACTCACTCACACGCACACAAGCTTGAGCCCTGCAGACCTGAGGTCAGACGGTGCTGTCACACTTTGCTTACAACACCAAAAGGTTAAAATGGCCCTCAGAGTTGAAGGGAGGTGACGAGAAAATGAGAGGAAGACGAATCGAGTTCCTGATGAGGTCGCTGGTTTCCTGGTGTTGCCCCTCTTCAGTGTCCGTCCGTCCGTCCAGCTGTCTGTCGCTCTCTCTGTCCGTCAGCAGAGCTAAAAGCTACTGCTCAATGAGCTCATGTCCTGACATTACGCAATGTTTCTCACTGCGACTGTCTCGGTTTCTCACCTTACAAGCTTCTCACAGGGGGTTAAACAAGTTAAACTAAAAGAAAATCTGTGTTTTCAGACCAGAAAACAGTGTGAAAATGTTATTTAAACAGATTCAATACTTTTAAACACTAACACAGTACACGTCCTAAGATAAATATGTAAATGTAAATCTTAAAGTCTAATGTTAAGATGTAACAAACAGAACAAGCAGAAACGGTAAAATGTAGTTTTCTGTGCCAAGATAACTTTACTGAATTTAGTCAACAGCTAGTGTTTAAACTAGGATGTTCAATGTTCAGTAAGTAAGAAAAAACAATGAATACAATGTTTAGCTTGCAGTAATTAAAAACAAATAAATTTGCAAATGGAACAAGTGAAATTTTGCGGTTAATATTTCTTGAAATAAGATGCAATAATTAGGCCTTTAAGATAAAAGGAGATCTTGAAATGAGATATTGAAGCCCCTAAACCTCACTGAATTGTTACTCGTTAGGCGATATGATGAATATACTTTGTCATAGTTTTGGCCATCGTTCCTAATGACGATAATAACTCTGCTGTCTTTACATCTCACTGACTTGACACTTCTCTCTGATCCCCGTTACGTCACTCTGTTGTTTTAAACTTATCGTCTCTCTCGACCTTCAGACGGAGTCACTCGGCCCTCATGCAGCTGTGCCGTGTTTGTAATAACCTGCAAGCGACTCGTAACTCAAAAGCAGAGCAGACATGTATAATATCATTAAATAGCCTTTATGTTCTGCAGGATAATGGGTTTTGTAAGAGGTTCACCACACCAGAGCTTTGGCACGATGCTACAGGATTGTTACAAAGAAGAGAAATAATGCTGATGATACATGAAGGAAATAGCACGTCTCATAAACAGTCTGATATAATATGAATCACTGATCCAACTGTGTAGTTGAGCTGCTTGAGTGCTCCACAATAACAATAATAATAAGACATCACACGTCCTTTGAAAGGATTTATTGCCTCTTTCTCATTAAATTGGTCATAAATCAAAAGTGTTAGTCCAGTGATTTTACAGCCAGAGTGGAATGAGTGAGAAATGGGAGACATTTCTTTTTATACATTTCAGCCAGCGATGCGAGCGATGTAAACACAACACACATGTCACCATCCATCATCGATCATCTCAATGCCAGCCAAGTCACACAGCTCCTGTGATCTGATCACAGCACACCTTAAAACAAACTAAATGAATTCACAGGCGAGTAATGCTCGTAACATTTCACACGTCAAAGTCCTGTGAAGCCTTTTCTGCACAACTACTAACAAATCATTTGCTGCCATTAAGACATTCATCATCAGATGAAGAAAGACAATCATTTCATTTTTCCCGCCCTCGAGTCCCGAGACCGCTGTGTTCACATCTGTAACCGTGCACATGGTTTCAGTAAAAGAGCTTATTTTTCCATTTAATTTCACAATCAGTGAAATAAGCCACATCAGGTCGGTCCATTCACTGAGAGTAGTCTAACATGTTAAAGGAATAGTTCCACTCTTCTGACGACGTGTTCATTCGTGAGACTTTGTTTTGTTCCTTTAGGACAGAGCCAGGCTAGCCGTTTCCCCCCGTTTCCAGTGTTTATGCTAAGCTAAGCTACGCTACCTGGCTCCAGCTTCACATTAAATGCATAAAGACTAATATCAATAATCTCTTCCATTTCTCAGCAAAAGAAAAAAGCAAAAGTATTCCCCAAAATGTCAAACTACTCCTTTAATTCCAAATATTTTCCTCAGATTGTCTAAATCTGCTGTTTCAGACTCGTGTTGAACACGATTTACTTGTTCAACTCCTGAACCGTTCATCCAGATCTGTCCTTCCTTCCATGAAACATTCAGTATTTAGTGCTGAAGGCTGCCTCAACATTTTGCCATTAAAAACAAAACTAAAAAAAGCTTCATGGTCATTTCACAAACAAGAAAAAGCGGTTAAATGAATGTGCACTCAATCACACTCCACTTCCACTCTCTCTTTAACAGAAAGATGTAAATCTGGTGGACAAAATTACATATTTAATGCAAAAAGTGGAGCTGTAACGCATCTCCACATCACATCTTTCCTCTGATATCAGAAAGGAGAACTGGTCTTCAAGGCTCAATATGACTTTGTGACGACTAGTCCGACATTCCTGCTCTGTTTTACCTCATTTATTATATCCAACTGGATTTTCATTATTTTAAAAGGGCACGTTTATTAGAATGAGGTGAAAGAAATTTGATTGGTATTTAAGTAGATTTAATTAACTGCCAGCAGACGAGCATCCGTCGCTAAACTGGGCATAATGTTTAATTCTTAGCTTATTCTTCTTTGTAAAAAATGCAGTGAAAGTATGTAAAAATGCAAATTATTGACATTAATGATGACAACTGATGCCACCCAGTAGTAAACACAAATATGATTTCACATTGTAAATATTAAATTTATAGATTTAATACGGCAGACATGAATGTGCCCGTATATATACATTTCTATGAACATAACTTAAAAACAATACTGTGCAATGGATCATTTCTGGTTCCTGATAGAAGGCATGGTGTAGGCGCGTCTGCATTCATTTGAAATCAATTTCATATCCCATAATGCAGCTAATCTAAACATGTTGAAGTTGCATCTTTGAATCCATTTGCATCATCATTCATTTTAGTCATTTTGAGACATGTGGACAAGGCCATACTCCACCACTCACCGTGAAGAAGGGAGTCATTAAACCCCTGTTCAGTCTAAAAATACTATTTTATAAGTGTTAAATCAAACTGTTCTTTCTTTATGATTTATACTTAAATAACTTAGACTGCTGCTGTCATTTCAAAATGATTCAGGGAAGTTATGATTCATTAGAAATAATAAGGCTGATGCACATAAATTAGATTTAAGAGCAATAAAGAAACTGTCTTACAGTTAAAGTAGCCTTTCACGTCCGCTGAGCTTTGCAGCTCTCTGCACATTATTCACAGCCGGTTACACTTTTTGTCGAGATGCAGCACTCTGCAGTTCCTGCAGGGGGAGCTGTTGCAGTTAGAAAAAACATAAAGCTCTGAACAGAGCGGCATCTACTGGGGAGGCGATGCAGCCACATTAAAGAGGAACAAACCTGCTGCTCAGGACGTCACACATAGCCCTTGAATATCTTTTTTGGGTGGAAATGGCTTTTATCAGGTAATGGCTTTAAAACTGATTAATGTGTCATTTCCCATTCGAAAGAAACCCGGGATTCTTTCTGGATGAAATATTGTTTCTACAGCTCTGTGGAGTTTCACGCTTTGGGATCAGTGTGTGTGTGTGTGTGTGTGTGTGTGTGTGTGTGTGTGTGTGTGTGTGTGCACAGGAAGCTACAGACACAGATGCAGGTGAGATGGAGATCACAACCGACGCGACAGCCGGCGACTCAAAACTGGATCCAGTGTCCGGCGTCCTGCGGTGGTGACGGTGGTGGAATGGAGCTGGAGACACATAAACTGATGTTAGCTTTTCTTTTTATGTATTCAGATAATCACTTATTAAAAAGGACAATACCAGTGTTTTGCATGTTATGCATGTCTTTCTGCAACTAAAAATAAAGAACTATAAACATGCCAATTTAAACTCAAATTTGTATGATGTGTAAATTGCACAAAATGTATGTAAACAATATTTACATTATATGAATAAAAGTATATTGACATACATTATACTGCTTAGAAACTCAACATGAGTCACATCTTCCCCATTCTTTAAACAATTGCATTAGAGTTCTGTTAACGGTAATATTTTAATTTAAATAAACGTCTGGTGAGTCACTATTCATCACCTCTGGCTCTCTGACGAAAGCCCTTACATTTGCAGTGAAGTAAAAAAAACACCTGCAATTACTCCTCATCACCACAGGTGCCGCCAAAAACAACAAAACTGAGTTCTTTAAAATTGTGACTTGATTAATACGACAATACGATCGCTTTATTTGGACCAATACAGTTATTAACCAATTTATGTTCATTTGATTTGTTTAGCTGTAGTTTAAAAAGAACTTTATGTGGTGTGGACAAATGTGACGAGTCCTGACCTCGACCCCCATCCAACACCTTTAAGATGAAGGTCTTATCTCCCAAAAACAGGTTCCCCATCAATAAATAACAGAGTTACATGTGGCTGTCCACATACTTTTGGCACGCACAGTGTACATTACAAAAAATGACCTTGAAAGAGCGGAGAAGTCTCCCCAAAGATCTGAACCAGGGTTTGACTGAACCACTGTGTTCGAGTTGCTACTGTCGAGCTCCAACAGGCAGCCTGACAGAGATACAGGGAGACACACAACAAAAGTCATTAAAAAAGCAGCTGACACACATTTCACTTCATTTTCCTGCCGCCTGAAGCTCATTCAACAAGAAACTAATCACCACTGTGATTAAGAAAACAGGTCAGTCCCGTCGGTTAAAGCTGCACAGAGATCGTCGGAATTTCACTCACTACAAAGACGCTAACCTACCTGTTGTCATGTCCCCCGTCTGGGGGACTATGTTGTGATTGGATGAGCCTGACAGAGGAGGCGGGGCTATCTTGCCTCCTGGTGGTGGTGGGAGGAGTCCAAACCCACTTGAGCCTTGTGGGCGGGGCTTATCCCTCTTTTTACCTTGCTAGATGCCGAGACAAAGAAAAATGACAGCTCAGATTTTCAAGAAGTTTAGGAATGTTTACATTTTTAATGCCAGTTTCTCAGCATGACTGTTAACACTTTTTACACTATTTCCTTGTGTTTGATCCCATGTTTTTGTTAAATGTTGCTTGATTTTTAAGAGCCATGTGATGTAAAGTTGCCACCAAAATAGAAATTATGATTTGACTGATTTGTGAATTACAGATGGTCCTCAAAGCTTTTCATCTCGAGTTACACTGGAGCTCCAGTTTTTGTTTTATAGGCAGCATTAAGTCATTTCTGATTTGTTTCGACTACTTTCAGGCTAATTTAACTATAAAACCACCGACTAAAAGACTGTTACTTTCTACACTTACCAACAGTGAAGTTTTGAAGCTGTGGTAACAGCTGGACATTTTGAGGCTCTTACCCCTATGTTGAGTGTGATGGTCTGTCCCTCTTTGAAGCCCAAGTCCAGTTTAGGTCCCGAATCCCCGAGCTGGGCACTTTTACTGAATTCATGCTCCTGTTTCACCCATCTGCAGAGACGCACACGAACAAAACCATCAGCACAGATACACAAATAAACAAAGTATCTCAGCAGTTTCCAGAAAAAAACCACAGCGTGCAGCTTTCCACAAGTGAAGAGCTATACATCTCAAAGACAAGCGTCTCGTTTGGGAGTGGACTGCATATGCTGCAGAGGGTTTTGGGACAGTAGGAAATATAACAATATAACAATACAAGTCTAATTATGAGTCATTGCTGTGAATGTACATGCTTCCAACCAAACTCGAAGTTTGAAAAGTGTGAGAGTAATCCCATTACTTTCATCTCCAGGAGAAGACGTGAGTCACTGCTTACTTGAAGTGGTCCTGCAGAGACACGTTGAAATCAAAAGCGTCCCCACGGTCCCCGAAGCCGACTCCTATAAAAGCGCTGCGACCTGCGGACGAGAGATGATGTTTTAGTAACCGACATGACCGAAAAAAGGAGACTTCAAACATGGCCGGCTTCGTGATCATTTTTTTAATAACCACCTCACCGTTGTCATCCTGTATCCGCAGAACGAAGTATCGGCTGGAGTCACTGACCGTCTCCATGGCAGTGCCGGGATACTCCTTAATGGGTGCCTGGGCAAACAGCTCCCCTGCAGGACACGAGGGGAAACGACAAGAGATGAAATAGAGAACAATGTGTCAGGACCACGGACTGTATATAAGAAGTAAACGTAGTCATCGTGAGGTCACACATTGGTTTGGTTCGCAACTAATGAACAGAAGTGACCATATTTAGAATGTGGAGTGACGTGGCAGTATACGGCTGCGGTAGAGACCTGTCAGTCACAGTAAGCCCCGCCCTAAAGCATCCCCTGCTTTATGGTCTGTTTGACTCTAAATGGACCATAATTTACTAAATAAACTCATGTTTACAATGTTTACTGAGGTAATAAATCAAGAGAGAAGTAGTCATTTTCTCATAGACTTCTATACAACCAGAGGAGTCGCCCCCTGGTGGTCACTAGAGAGAATGCAGCTTTAAGACACTTCCGCACTGGCTTCACTCAGGAGAACCGGAGGTCGTGTCACTTAATGAAAAATGTTAAAGTCTAACACACAAGGAAGTCCCACCTGAGACCTTGTCCTCCAGTTTGACGTACGCCACTGGTCCCTTGGCTGTGATCCTCATTCGACCCGACCAGTCTGGAGTATCCAGCTTCCAGTCAGCTGCCCTGTAGACAAACAAGATGTTTGTGTGGTATATTAACAGTAAATGGCATTATTATTGATATATTATATTAACTATACAACTAACTGTTTCACAAAGAAAATGTCAATTTTTATTTACAATGGAAACCTAAAATAACTAATAATTACGGCATTTAGCATAATACCTCCGTGATGACAGTATGTGAAAATCTGTGATATAATCTTAGATTTGTATCGCTGTGAATGACACAAATATATCTTTCATCTTTTCAGGTATTAATTCATGTTTTACCCAAAGAGATCTTCAATGACACCAGTGAAATAAATGAAGTCATCTCTACTTGTGATGCCACAGAACAGGTTATCGCTTTGACATGAGTTATGAGCAGTTGAAGCGAATATTTTTGTTTAATTTTAAATACTTTTAGAGGTATAGAGAGGTGAAAGTATCCAGTATTTTTACTTGTTTTAGGGACCTGAAGAAGAGGTGAAAGTAACAAAAGAAAAAGTTGTTTTTCTTAACCTCTCTCATCCCTTTAATCATCTTGTGTACCTTCAGAATGTTCTTGGAATAAACCACCTTAAAATGTTTTTAACATACATAGTTATTTATAGGCTTTGGTATATGAATATAAAAAGGTGGATAAACATTCATATACCTCCCTTTCTAATTCCCACACTCTCATAATGCAGCCCTCTCTATCAGATAAGGCTGCTGGTGCACATATGGATCAATATGTTTATTTTATGATCTCTCCATGCATGTGTAACCCATACAGATTGAATATATAATGACAATCTCAATCAAACACTAGCCACACAGAAAACCCTGAAAATGTGTTTTTGGTCTCAATTCAATGGTGTCAGTGTGTGAAGAGGATCCCGGGCTGTCACACAGGAGTGGGACTGTCCTGGCACGATGACAAACGGCCCCGTCACATCTCTGACAGCTCAACCGCTCTGAACAACAAAGCGACACACAGAGAACCAGCGATTCAAACCGTAAAATAATATATTTTAAACTGGACATTTTTTTATTTCCACTCTTTCAACCGCCCCCCCTCCCTATTCGTGATTTGTAAGCATGCTCTGGCTCTCAGTGAAAGTGAAATGCCCGCACCGAGCGACACCAAACACCGTTAAAGCCATATTACAAAGCGCCGTCAACGACCCGGCGGTTATTCCTTTACCTGTATGCGCGATTTGACGCTCGCGGCGGGATGCGATAAACGTTGACATCGGGTTTTACGCACAGGATCGACTCGTACTCGCCCTCGGCCGCCATCTTGATTCAACTGTTATTGATGTGGGAGTAGTGGTTGTGACTCATTTATTCTCTTCTTTTCTGAGAGGGGGGTTGTGTGTGTGTGTGTGTGTGGTCTGCGTCCAAACCGTCAGAACGCCGTCAGTTGAAGCATACCCCACTAACCAAAATGCATCTGAAATGTTATTAAACGTAACGATACTCTCATGAAATTCCTTCAAATTGTAATTTTATAGGAAAACTAAATAATTTCCTGCTAATTTATTTTTCAGTTGTATTATAAAAGACGCAAAACTGGTGGACAGACATGTATATTTAATTGAGAATATAAATAATAAGTTAAAAAAAAAAGCACATCGTGAGGGGGCGTGGACTAGCAGGTGGTGCTGAAAACTGCGGAAGCGGAAATCGTCGTCGTGTCCAGGATTCTTCGAGGAGATCTGCTCAGGGTTAGTCCTTTATTTGTAATGCAAATACGCATATTTGACACACGAAATAACGTGCTGCGAGTTTCTGTTCTTGTTCAACTCTGACAACAGCGACTGCTTCTGCAACAACCTTTTGATTAGATGGCAAAAAGTCGTGATATTTAAGCTTATACTCCAGCTGGCTCGATAACTACGTACGACCGTATTTACGGCTGCTGCTCGTCTTCAGTCGCTGTCCGAGGTCCTGAAAACAATCCTCACAGATACGTTACTCGCAAGCACGTCGACTCACAGTTGATTGGGGATCAGGCGGATCATCCATGGTGTAATAGTAATAATAATCTCTATGCATGAGGTTGTGAGCTTGTATTTTCTCACACCGGCCACAGGAGGCTAGCAGCTAACTAGCTTGTAGCTTAGCCAGACGGCTAACCGAGGTGAGGATCTGTTTGTCGCAGTGATTATGACAAACTACCACGAGCTGCCATGTACAGCAGGTGTAGGCACACCTTTTAGAATAGCTTTTTCAGTCATGCATTCATAATTGTAAGCTTGCCACTCAATGCCTCAGCTCTTTTGTTTTAATGTTGACTGGTTCCTCTCTGCAGCTGTACGATCTGGTTTCTGAGCATCCGGAGACAAGTCAATGCAGTCAGAGAGAAGATAAGAGCAGCAGGATGTTCACTCACTGAGCCAGCACTGAAGAAACATACAAAAATACATCTTTGACAGCACAGGCGTTATAAAAGGTAGAGTGGTTTGTGTGTTTTTTATTTGTACTCGTGTATGTGTGTGTGGACCCTTCTTGTGTAAGTATGCAACATTGTTCACAAGTTTTCTCTGAATCAGATCCCTCCTCCCCCCCCTTAGACACCATGACGTCCTCTATGCTCCGCCGACAGCTGAAGAACCTGGTCCAGAACTACTCTGAGGCCGAGGTCAAGGTAAACAAATGAAGCTGGTGAAGAACTACGTGAACCCCAATACCCCCACTATGTCAGCTAAATGTGCCCGGTAGCAGGAAATAAAATGCATTCTCATTGGATGTTTTAAGTCTAGTTTAAGATGCATTGTTTTGGAACATTTTTGCTTTAATTAGATATGGTGATGAAATGCACCTTAAATCTGTAGGCCACTAGCACACCTACAAGATGACATTAAAAATCACTATATGTGGCATTTAAATACACTTCTGTGGCCTGGAACACTTGTCGTCTGTACAACATGAGTTTGAAAGGATGCACCCACCAAAGGGTCAGTTGAGTTGAAAGTTAGAGGTGCAAGATCAATAAAACAAGCCATACATTTAAAGTTCTACAGCAGTAAACTCTCACTGTTCTCTTAAATCACAGTGAGCCATTCTCTTGTATCCTAACCTTCAGGTTTTAGGAATCAGGGAAATGTGGGGGTATCCTTCTTTCTTCATTATGCTGATTTGATGAAACATGATCCGTAATAACCTGCCAGAACAGATTACTTACCCTTTTTATAAGCATAAATAATTGAGGTGATGTAAAAGATGAGTTGCTACATTGTAATCACGATTTCTACGGCGACTGTGAGCCTTTTTCTCACAAGCTGGCATCTGTGACCTTCTGACTACCGCCGCCTTATATTTCCTGACGTCTCTGGCTTTGCTTCTTCTGCAGGTGAGAGAGGCGACGTCTAATGATCCGTGGGGCCCGTCCAGCTCTCAGATGGCCGACCTCTCCGATCTGACCTACAACGTGGTGGCCTGCAATGAGATCATGACGATGCTCTGGAAGCGCCTGAAAGACGACAAGAACTGGAGACACATCCACAAGGTATCAGAACAAGAACAGAACAGAACAAATTCCCCTCAAAACAGGCATTGTTGTGGATGTTATGATAACAATTCATTTAAGGCAAATAAGGTCACCCAAAGATTCATCTGTAGTTCTTCTTTTGAAACATGATCAACATTTCTCTGACAATAATTAATTTCAGTTCCGTTTAAATACAGCTTATAAGAACCATCATAAGACATAATAGAAATATGTTAGATGGGATACCCTGATAAGCTATCTGAAGCTTGAGAATAGGGGCTCAGACAATATTTAGAATATATGTTTACTAACTTATTGTCTAGATTTGAAAAAGTGCTTTTTTTATATAGTTACATTCACAACCTACCACATACCAAAGACTAACCATAAATTACAAAGTCATGATATTTTCTTATTACCGAGCATTTTATACACTGACTCCTTTTGATTTAGACTTAAATGTTAGAATAATTGTGTGTATTACATTCAGAGTGACTTCTTAAAACTTCTTAAAATCTTAAGATTAAAATATTTAAAGCGTAGCGGTTTTTTACTGTTGTAGCTCTAATGAAATGTATTGCCATTTATTGAAAGCACTCTGGGTTTGATCACAAAACATGATTTATTAATCTGGTCTTTAGAAACGGTGTAAACTGCACCACATATATGATTTTACACAGATTTTGTTGACAGTTTATTTTTGTTTCAGTCATATACATCTTTGTTTCACATAAAAATGTGCTCATTGTCATGCTTCTTTTTTTTCATACCAGTCCCTGACACTGCTGGAGTACCTGTTAAAGACCGGCGACGATCGTGTGCTTCTGAAAATGAAAGACAGCATCTACATCGTCAAAGCCCTCACAGAGTATCGCTTTGTAGAAAAGGATGGCAAGGATCAGGTGATACTTTTGGTATCCATTTAAAGGTTGAATGCTGTACATTAACATTGTCCATTATTGCCACTATAATATCTATATCATCATACTCCTTTTAACCTCCAGGCCAAGTTCAGAATTAAAGAAAATATGGTGTCTCACACATTTGTAAGAATCCCTTGATTTAAAAGTTTTCCAGAAGACATTGCTTGACACTTTTGGGTTTACAAAACTTGTAATATTTGGGGTTTGTTTTTCAGGCTTAGATAGAGTATTGCTCCAGTGAGGTGTCAATCAAAGTCTAATTTAAGCATATCTGTCCCAGGGTGGAACTGTGAGAGAGAAGGCCAAAGTTGTCCTTGTTCTCATGGAGGACGATGATAAACTGAAAGAGGAGAGAGACTTTGCCGTCAAGACCAGAGAGAAGACTTCAAAAAATGCTGCTGGTGAGCCCTTCTGCCCTAAACTATGATTGGCTAAATGCCAATTGTTTAAACCGTTGTAGTATAATTCACTTAATGTGTCTGTGTCTCTCATTAAAATCTCTTTTCCATTCCTTTTAACAAGCCTCATCTGCTGACGCCATCAAGGATCCCAGCTACAAGCCATGCTACGTTGGCGGGGCCGCAGGGCTTCCATCCTTAGACAACATACCGTCAGTGGCCGACTTGACCGCTTCCTTCGCTGCCCGCAAAGAGGAGCGTCTAAAGCAGGAAGTTGAGAAGAAAGAAGGGGAGAGGAGGGTAAGTGCAAGTACAAAGCTCATCTACGGCAAGTGGACACAAAAGCACAAATACTACACCACTGCAGTGTAATGCAGTCGAGTACAGGAACACTGCAAACCATATCCTCAAAAATAAGCATAGTTATATCAACATGTTTTTAAAGTCTCAACAAACCCAATGTTCCATGCACCATGCCAGTTTTTGGAGGCAAAATTTCAGTCAAAGAATGGATCATTTGAAATGAGATTACAGACCGGTTCACAATACCAATTGCAATCGATTACTCACCTTAAACAAACAGTTAGATCTATGTGTCAACAGGACAAGTTCAGTAACACCACTAATGAAGCCATTTGTAAGCGTTTGTGTTTACCTCTCTAACTGTAATATCCTAGGCCAAGTTGAGTGAAGACGAGCTGAAATGGGAGGATGCAGGAAAAGGCAATGATGATAAAGGAGGTGCTTGGGGAGGGGAGAAAGCAGAGGAGGAGGAAGAGGAGAAGGAGAAACCAGAGGCATGGGGAGCCCCGAAAGAACCTAAAGAAGCCGCAGGTCCATGGGGCGCACCCTCAAAGCCTGACACAACTGACGCACCCGCCAGCGGTGATCCTTGGGGGGCTCCAACTAAAGCTGATGAGGATCCATTTTCAGCACCAAAAACTGATGAAGATTCATTTGCTGCACAAAAGAATGGAGAAGATCCTTTTGCAGCTCCAAAAGATGAACCCGATCCATTTACTGCATCAAAAGGTGACCCGTTCAACGCACCAAAAGATGGTTCAGACCCCTTCAATGCACCCAAAGACAAGGAATATCCATTTGCTGCTCCAAAAGATAAACCAGATCCCTTCAATTCGTCTAACAATGATCCATTCAACGCCCCCAAAGACGATCCATTCAAAGCCCCCAAAGACGATCCATTCAAAGCCCCCAAAGACGATCCATTCCACTCCCCGAAAGACGATCCATTTAACGCCCCCAAAGACGATCTATTTAACGCCCCCAAAGACGATCCATTCAACTCCCCGAAAGATGATCCATTCAACTCCCTGAAAGATGTTCCATTCAATGCCCCAAAAGATGATCCATTCAACTCCCCCAAAGATGTTCCATTCAATGCCCCAAAAGATGATCCATTCAACTCCCCCAAAGATGATCCATTCAATGCCCCAAAAGATGATCCATTCAAGGCTCTAAAGGATGATCCTTTTAATGCCCCGAAAGATGATCCCTTTACTGCACCAGCATCAACACCCCCTAAAGAAGACCCATTTGCAGCACTAGCATCATCTAAAGATGACTCCTTCACTGCTGCAACACCACCACCCAAAGAGGATCCTTTCTCTGCATCATTCAAACCCACAAAAGAGGACCCCTTTGCTGCACCAACAACACCCCCTAAAGAGGACCCATTTACAGTGCCATCCAGTCCACCAAAAGATGATGCCTCCGATCCCTTCAATGCCCCTCCAGTGAGCTCGCCTCAAGGCAGTGCAGATGCGTGGGGAGCCCCTGCTAGCTCTCCGCCCACTGACGGGGCAGATCCCTGGGGGGCGCCGTCTGCTCAAGAGGAAACAAAGGGCGGAGATCTCTGGGGGGACGGGACAAGCGCCTTCTCACCTGTTGATAATTCTGATGCATTTGGAGATTCATCCAAACTGGACAATGACCCATGGGGAGCTCCAGGTAAGAAACTAACAAATAGATGCTCCTAACCTTGAGGTTAACTTAATATTTCTTTCAAGAGCTTGCATCCATATCCCATCGCCCTCTTTAAGAAATAAAACTTTCTCAGGTGTCATCAGAACTTCGATCATGAATAACAAGTGGTCATATATTGTGTGAGTTCCAACCCCTGTGCCACCAGAATCATCCCAGTGGGACTTTATTACCTGGTTTAGATTAGATTAGATAGGTCTAATTTATTTTATCTGTACGTTATTGTTTTGTCCTGTTGGAACCTTTCTTCTCTATTTCCCTGTTAAGCTGCAGCTCCAGTCAGCACAGATGATGCGTGGGGTTCACCTGCTCCACCCTCAGACTCCTCCCCGGCTAGTGACCCCTTTGGCGACGGAGCATCTAAAACAGGTGATCCTTGGGGTGCGCCGAGCAACGCATCGAGCAATGGGACAGGTAAATCACACTTCACACTCTGTCTAAAGGCTTCTTAATGTGATCCATCCATTATACATGGGAATAAAACCTCATTGTCTGCTTGGTACTCAGCAATAAAATCTTCCCTCTGCAGAGTTTGTAAAAATGTATGCTTGTTTTTAATCCAGAGAAGACTATGCCAGCTGGCTTAGTGCTCGGTAGAGAACGGTGACTCTAACAACCTAACTGTCTCTGTGCCTGAATCAGATTTTATGTCAACGTTTTCTTCCATTTTCTCCATTTCACCCCCATCTTCCCATCGGTAAGCAGCTGCGACTAACAATCATAATCAATTAAACTTCTCTTCCGCTTTGCTCTCTCTTCCTCCCTGACCTGTCCCACAAAAGAAAACACCTTTTAGAGTAGAATTGGACCTTTATTGTATTGCAGGGAAGCGAACCGCGCAGGAGGAGAAGGCGTACAGAAAGACTGCTTCGTTTCTGGGCTCTGCGGGCGCGTCACTCGTCGACTTGGACGATCTATTTTCTTCTAATCCCGAACCCAAACAGCGCTCCCTCCCCAACACGCTCGTCACCCAGACACAAGCCATCGGTAAGGACGGAGAAAATGCTTCACTCTGGGTGACGAACACCATTTTTGACAAAAGGCTTCTCGTGTGGGATCATTTGTGGTGCGCTTGATTTAAATGGATGCATGATCAACTTCAAAGACTGGAAAATCACAGAGATACTTAACAATCTGTAAATCGCTGGTGATGATGATTCAAATGTATTCCACTACTGTTTAGCTGAAGTCGAGAGAGAGAGAGAGAGAGAGAGAGAGAGAGAGAGAGAGA
>NW_022280140.1:85672-96696 GCF_004355925.1 Anarrhichthys ocellatus
AGAGAGAGAGAGAGAGAGAGAGAGAGAGAGAGAGAGAGAGAATATGACAAATATTTATTTATCAATAGGTTTGTATGGAAAAGCTTACTGTGATCATGTGTTTTGCTTATTCACCCCTCCCCTGTGTTCTCGCTGTATAGTGTATAGATGTTGTGTATGTGTGTGTGTCTGGGCATTAGTGACCTATTGAAGTTTAGTATAGAAGTGTATATTAACCAGCAGATATTTACCTCTGTCTCTCTTTCTCTCTCTCTCTCTCTGCTCTGGTGCATTTTCTCTTTGCTGAAATACTTCAAACTCCCTCCCTCCCCTCATCCCTCCGTCCTCCTGTTACTCCTCCCTAATTTCCCAGGCGCTTTCAAAGCCCGGGGCTTGACATCTGTCCCCGTGGTCAGATCAGGGGCTGTTACAGGGTTATCCCTTCCTGAAACATCAACCCCGTACTGCAGTCCGTTTGGTTCCACCCTCGCTCCCTCCTTTGGTGCACCTTCTTACACTTTTGGAGCTGCTAAACCTTCCAGTGAATCTCCCTTACCGTCCTATTCCACGAGAGTTTCTCATTCTGGCTTAAACATGCTTCAGGCAGCTCAGGTGGCTCCCCCATGTTCAGGAACCGGAATGGTACAATCCGTTTCTATGGGAGGGAGTCCACAAATGGGACTGAGCATGAACCCCTCCTTTGGAGGACTGGGAATGGTGCAGTCTGGCTCTCTGGTGGGGATTCCTTTGACAGACCCCCTCTTAATGGGAACAGGAATGGGTCAGTCCAGTTTCTTTGGAGGGAATTGCCAGACAGGGGGGGCTCACTTGGGAGGTTCCACTCCACAGGCCGGGGGGAGAGTCCCCTTCCAGCCACAGTTGCTCTCAGGCAATGGGTCGGGTGACACGGTGAACAAAAACAACAATCCATTCCTGTTCTGACAGCTTGACATGGAATATGTCCTGCCAGATACATGTATAAGATTAAATGACCGCAATTGGTAGTTTAACATGTTTTGGCCCTCTCAACCATTTTTCCAATTATAGCCCAAATACATTCGATTGCTTTACTACGTATCTTCAAGGCAGTCATTGAGTTTTACGTCATAATATTTTGTCAGCCTTACAATATAATCAAATGGTATTTAATTTTTCTTGTAGGCAGGGACTGTCAGGACAACTCGTATTGGTAGACTTGTAAAAAACGATTTTGTGAATTTGGCCATTTCTTGAATTGAAATGTTGTTTTTCAGCGACCGACTCTTAAAAATCAGATGTCAGAATATGTCCTTGAATGCACCAAGAAAGAGGACTAGTTTATAAAACGTATTTAGTTGTGAGAGTCCCTGCTCCTCTGATTCACGCTGTGACAATGACATAATGGGTGGTATGAAATCACAGGCAGGCTGGTGAACCTTGTATGCTATACTTTTGGAAAATGAGCAGTAGCAACGTTCATACAACTCGTAAGGCTAAAACATGCAGAAACACTTTTATAATCCTTTAATTAAACCCGTCAGCTCCTCCACTTACCTCCCCTTGAGATCTACACACGTCCAAATAAAATGACAGCCACGGTTAAAATGTATGCAACATAGTATAATATAATAACAGAAACATACACAAAACGTGTGTGAAAGGTCCGTATGCTTCTGTTTCAATGCACAAGTGTGAGAAGCAGAGAGCATCCTGAGTGTGTGTCTATGTGGAAATACTGAAGAATTACTGTTGACGTGAGTGTTGACCTGTAAAACATTGACAGAGCTGATGTGGGGAAGACGTCACTGTAGGTTTTCATTTATGTGTGTGTTTGTACAAGGAGTGTGTGTGTGTGTGTGTGAGACCTGCACGCACGCAGTACGTGTGTGTGTGTTCAGTATATATTGTGCTGATGTAAATAGTGGAAGTAATCACAGATAAACCTTGAAATATACTGTATATTAGAGTGTTACAATCATGAGTAACTATTTATTGATCTATTTATTGATTGGTTGATTATTTATTGATGCAGCAACGGCCTCCAACAAAGACGAGTTCGGGTTAGCTTTCTTTACAGTGTCGTCGTCATCGAGACGGGTTGACCGGATTGTATTGATAAGATTTCAAGCATGATTGGCTCCAAGCTGACTGTTCAAACACGGCGTTATCAATCAACTCAGTAACCAATGGTGGCTTTTCTTTCTTCCCTGTTTAGATTTGTAGTCGTTCTGGATTCATTGTGTAATTGAACATGTCCCCGCTGTACCTCCTGAAACAGAAATGTGTTACTGTGTGATGTTTAGCTGCAGTGTTGGCTGAATAAAGTCTGAATTTGAACATACCAACCTCTTTAATGTGCATGCAGTCTGAGCCGATCCTCCTCTGTAAGTGTGTGTGTGTGTGTGTGTGTGTGTGTGTGTGTGCCCCTCATCTATTTAGTGTGTGAGTGGCTAATGACATTTCAACACACACCTGCATCTCTTTATGTTCTTCTACGAATGAAGATACATGTGTTGAGAGGTTTTGACTGAGAAAACATGAACAGTAGCAGAGTTCACTGTCGTTTATGAGACGTGGAAACATCACAGCTCAGTTAATCAAAGCCAGACACGACCAATGAGGCGTCTAAGAGGTCACTCAGTTTTGAATTGTTGCCGTTGTTTGTGTTTTATGGGCCTCGTCGCGTCTTTTGTGTATTTTTTTTTATATCTTTTAAATATGAATTTTGGTGGAAGATTTGACTGAAAGGATCTTTGAGTTATAGGAGGAAGATGAGAAACTAGCCCAAAATGCTATTAGTATGATTTCCTCTCATATTTAATTTTGTATGAAATTAATTAATTTAGCTGTGTATTTAAACTTAAAGCTGTGTTGTAAACTGTGACAGTATGCAGTACATTTGAGAAATAAAATGATACAATAAGTGACCTGCTGACTGTGTTTGTTCAGCTCTGTGGCTTTTCTGTGTGTCACATTTTCTGCTGCATATTTTCTGAAATGTTAATTTTTAAACTGATTTGTTTATTGTTTATTGGGGATTCCTTTGAGCAACACTTTCTTACAACCCAATAAACTTACCGGCTGTCACCACAAGAGGGCCATAAATACACACATTTAGACATTATTGCAGTCACTGGAATGAGATGCTTAATGAACCACCAGTTGATATCACTGTTATTTACATATGTTTTAATTATTAAACATTACATAATATAATATATTGCTGAAGGGTAATACATTCTGCGTAATTGATGTAAAATAAATGACTGAAGTAATTGATTTAGTACATAATAAAACGTCTATGCACACAAACTGAGAATTCACTTTTTACAGAAGTAGGAGACTTGTATACTTCTGATGAAACCAATAATTAGGTATTAAGAGATTCTGTATTTCTTATTGAGAGAGAAGGACTATAGATGTTCTTTTAAGAATGTTTAGGTTTCTTCAGCTTTTTGGCAGAAAAACATATGAAACACAAAGTATGTGAACATAAAAAGCTGTGTTTTTGATAATGTATGAATTACTAAACGGGCTAATTGGTCACAAGCAAAGGGGCCCAACGTGTCAGGAGCCTCTCTGGTCTTCACCGACAAAATGCCACTAAAACAGACACCAAACAGGAAGAGACTCGATATGACCAAAATATAAAATAAAATAACTAATAAAACAAACAAAAGACTACAAAGAGACGCAAAACAACTAAAACAAGACGATAATAGACTGACAACGAAAAGGGGCAAAACAACAACAAAGTGACTACAAAGACACACAAGAAGACTACAAAGAGACCAAAACAACTACAAAGAATTAAAAGAGAGATAAAATGATAACAGAGACTCACAATGCCAATAAAATGAAGGAAAACAATCACAAAATGACTATGAAGACACATATAACAACTACAAAGAGAGACAAAACAATAACAAAGTAGAGGAGGTTGGGTCTTTTGCATGTCTGTGCTCAGGGGTCCACTGTCTCATATTCTGCTCTTGAAACATGTCTGGAGAAGATCTCCATCTAAACTCTGTATTATTCATTCATGTACTCACTGTATCTCCTCAGTGATTCAGGAGAGTAAGGGGAGTGGAGTCAGCCACACAATTTGATGAAAAGAGGAGGAAGCGTAGGATTGGCTCTGAGCCTCCCCATTGATGCTGAGAGAGCTTAGTGTCTAAAAACAGAAATGGGGGAGATTGGGGATTTTGATAGTTAGTGAGCATGTGCTACATTAGGACACAATGGTCAGTTGAGTCCTTGTGTTGCCTTTTTGTGTTTTACAGAAGTAAGTCGGATTACATAATGCACTCACTCAACAGTTCTCATTTACAGAGAATAAACATAAACTCCTGCCTGTCTAAACATATTGTCTTGTTTTTCCTCACCAGCACACCTTTGCTCACCAGCAGCTTTGAGTGATTAAACATCTAATTTGTCAAAATTCCCATCACCTGACCTTCCCCGCCCACATTCTCACCTGCTCCCCATTTCCTTAATCAGCCTCCCAGTATAAATACACCGGCCCATCTCCACTCTTTCCCAGTCAGATTCATACATTAAAGGATGCACACGAGAGTTGAACCCACAACCTCTCTAGTTGTGGGAGTGCTGCATATTTTTGTAGGCCAATGGGATTTTTTATTTGGATTTTGGATTATTGCAGAAAATAAACTAATATAAATGTTCATGATACACGTTTTGTTCAGCAGGATAATCTTCACAGCTGAAGAACACTTTGATGATTTGTGAATACAATCGTCAGAATAAAGCAAGCGCTATAAGGTCACGTGACTTCACGTCATCACCACTAAGCTAACTAGTTGGCGTGATGATGTTTTGTAGTCTCATTTAGCCGCTTGTTAGCAACCACCTTTTTTTAGACACGTAAAAACGTCAAAATTAGCAAGAGGGTAATTTACTGATGTATTTTATATCGTAGAACAAAACGTTAAAATCTCTTCAGCTTGTGTTGACCACCGATCTTATTTCAGACATCAAACCAAACACACATTGAAATAACCCGTCGACTTAGAGACGAGGGAATCAGAAGTGCAACATAGCTGCTGACTCAATACTGGGTTTGAGGACTCATTCCTGCAGCGCTTTGTTAGTGTCGCTCTATCGGCCTTTGCTTCAAACCTTAAATATATCTCAACAACAGTTGGATAGATTTCAATGAAACTTTGCACGGACATTCAGGGTTCCAAGAGGGTGAATCCTACAGAAGCTGTTGATCCTTCTAGCGCCCTCATCAGTTAAACATCTGTTTAACTGATGTGTTCTTCAAGTTGTATAATGTATAAGATTTTGAGTACAATAATATTTGCATCACTTATAACATTTAAAAACATATATTTTCATTACTTTACAAGACATTTTGGTCTTTTAAAAATAAATGAACACTACACCAAAACTCACATCGATTATGTTAATTGGGAACCATGTCATCCAATAATTAGGTAATAATAACCTCCACTTAAGAACTACTGAAGGTTGTTTTTATAGAGTTTGTTTCTCCACCTTTAGACTTTCATTGGGTGTTTCAGCTTCTGTGTGTGCAAATGCACTTTTTTGGAGATTGGCAGGACGTTCAGCTGCTAACTAGGATCAACTTGGGGAATGAGGTTGTGGACTTCTCATCTTCTCTCCGGTGTACTTGGCTAAATACTTGTATTTGTCCATTAAATGGCTTGTATTATAAATATAGATATGTATATACTTTGTATCTGTTGTTCTACCGGAGCCGAGCAAGAAAACCTACAAAGTTGGAACAAACTGTTCCAAACATGCTGTCGCTGTTTTACCAATCAGAGATTCAAAGCAACGACTTTCGAGGCATGATTGCCTAAAGCCAGCAACTGTGCATCCTGCACAGCTGTACTCGTTTGCGTTAAAACGGGTTGAAGTTTAGAGAGCGACAACGCTGACACACTCATCTCGATCCAAGCTGTTCCATACCATATCATCAGATTAATCACTATAGCAGCAGAGGTCAGGAGGGTTACGAGTGAGCGAGCAGGAGAGATGAAGATAACGAGAGAGGGAGAGAGAGAGAGAGAGAGAGAGAGAGAGAGAGAGAGAGAGAGCTGTGGATGAATAGACACACTATAGAGAACAAACGGGAGGGAAAGTAACAGATGGACTTGTGAGGATTAGAGGAATCTGGGTGGGTTTCTGATGGAAACTCACCCCAAGACGGAGGAGGGAGTGATGAGGGAGCGCAGAAGAAAGGTGAAGGAAAAACCGAAGCCCCATTCGAGGAGCGGGGAAAGGAAACACAAAGAGTCTCAAACATCGGTGAGTCGTTTTCTGAGTTTTTACTTTGACTCTTGAGCGTAAGCTGATCAAGACTTGAGCTTGAGCAGCAGCTGGATTTTTCCAATCACACGCAAAGATTTCAGTTTATCGTGATCAGCCGATGCAAAGCATTAAAGTGTGAGGATTTTTTCATGTTTCTGTACCCACAAAGACTACCGACTAAAGTCACTAAAAATGCATGTTCTGTATGCTGGGATAGTAGATTGAGTTCCTGTCTCAAAGTTGTTTGCTTGCAACAGTTAACCTGTCAGCTGTTGGTAAAATGTACAGGTGTGTGGAGACATTAAGTCTACACATGCACAGTCAGCAAAAGCAGAACACAATACCATACGGATTATAGTTTCACACCAGGAGATGATTTGATGGAACAAATTAAAGTCCGATGGTTGAACATAGAACAGAGCAGACATAGAAGAACGACTTACTTCTGGCATTAGTAAATCAGAATGTAGTGTTTATGTTTAAGACAGACGGATCACATGTTAACTTAAATCTCATTGACTCTGGTCTCTCATTACAAACTCAGGCTGTGCTGCCGAACATTATTCAAACCCTCAGAACTTTGTTTAGAATTGCAGTAGACGATCGGAGTTTCCAAAGATAACAAAGGTTGAATTTTTAGGTCTTGGATTTGTGTAACATGATGCACAAGACTTATTGGAATATATATTATATATTATAAGAATATTTTGAATGTCTGACTCACCGTAAAATTCATGTAGCTTCATTGGAGAACACAGAGTGTTTAAGTTACTGCCAGAAACCGTGGAATGAGAGGATTTTCCAACTTTAAAACCACTGAATAGCATAGACTGTATTTACGAAGTGGATCTAGTCACTGTGACGTCACCCATTGCTTTGTGGACTCGAGGTTTGAAGCCTTGAGTTTGGCATTTTTGTCCGTCTCCATCTTGGTTTTTGTACGTCTTGAAACTAGAGATTGAGACCATAAACTCATGTTCACAATGTTTACTGAGGTAATAAATCAAGAGAGAAGTAGAGTCATTTTCTCATAGACTTCTACACAACCAGAGGAGTCGCCCCCTGGTGGACACTAGAGAGAATGCAGCTTTAACACACTTCAGCATTGGAGGTTGCTGCCCGCTGGAGGGGGATGAACTGATATGATGCTGCAGATGGACCTTATTTTGCACTGCATGATATGTACCTGGAAGCCAAACTGTTAGTTAAAGCCACTTCAGCCTCAGCTGAATTTTACTTGGAAATCAAAACACTTCCCCCAAACTTCTGTTTTAAACCTCCTTTGAAAACAAATTCAGATTCAAGTTTTATTGACTAGCGACCATGTTAACAGGTTCTGGAGTAACAACATACAACAGCAACACAATAATGTTTCGTGACTCAGCTGTTCATCTCTTAATCTCCCTTCTTTACTTTCAGGTGGTCGTCCCGACAAAGACGGCATGAGATTCACTTGACATTAATCTCATTCACCGAACCCTGCAAGATTAACCCAGATTACCAGGCCCAGAGGTAGGCCTGAGATACCGGACTAATCAATCCTTCGCCAGCTCAATCCCTCCTGGAGAGGTGGGAGAGGTTGAAGAACGGGATGTGCCCTGAGAGCGCGACTGATTAGTCGCAAAATCCGCAGGATAAAATCAAGACGTCTATCTTTATCCGAGCGAAGAAAAAGTCGTAAAAAAAATAAAATAAATGAACAGAAGAGGATCTGAGACGTGGAAACATGTGGTAGAGTCGCAGCTCGGTGACAAGAAATGTGTGGAGTCAAACGTGTCGCCTGGCTTGTGCCGTAACATCAAGAAGAAAGGAAGGTCTCAAATTTGATTCTGATGAACTACTTACGTGAGTTTCTTTGACTGCAACTGGAGCAGTGGAAGAGCCGGAGTTCCTCCTGCAGCCTCTGACCTGCACATCTGTCTCTGTCTTACTCCGCTGGAAGTGATTAAATCCCACGCATTTCATCTTTCTCTGCTCCACTGTCCTCTGACCTCCGCCTGTCGACTGTTCTCCTACTTCAAGCTCCCCAACCCTCCCTCCAGCTCTCCACCCGACCTCTGACCCTAATCCCCTCTTTTCTCTCCTTTCCACCATCCTCCTTGAATCATTCTCAATCGCCACAACTAACCCGCCACGCTTCATCTTGGCTCGCCACTGTGGTGTCACGCAAAACCCGCCCGCTCCCGATTGGTCAACAGAACCTTTCTAACCCTCAAAGTGAAGCCGAAGCCGACTCTCTGGTCATAACTAATTTCTCCCAGAGTGTCCTCTTCGTGGCGAGAAGCAACAATGCTGGAGAACATGTCCAGACGTAACCGCTCCCTGCTGTCGCTTTCCCTCACCTCGCTGGCCCTCACGCTGTCCGTCTCGGCTTTCTGCACCTCCTATTGGTGTGAGGGGACGCACAAGGTGGTGAAGCCTCTCTGCCTGTCACCTGTCAAGTTGAAGAACTGCGGGCAGAACAACAGCCAGCCGTACACCACAGGTGAGGCCGGGAAACAAAGGCCAAGTTATCATTTCAGCACCATCAGGTACTCAAGTTTGACCAGATACTCACCAAACCCCAGAGGTTTGGTGATTTGCAAGCCTGTAAGTCTTTAGAAATTTAGTAGAAAAGTGAAGGATTTTTAGACATCTAGATTATAAACAACAGAATTTTAACATTAGACTTCACATCAATCAATTCGTTATGAAAATGCTGTTGAAACAACAGTTTAATATGAGGCGGATTTCGAAAACTAACTTTCACTTTTCAACGAAATGCAGCCCAGTTTAACCTCAGGCGTCTTTTGGCTGGAAAACACAAAATCAGTGTTTATTTGGGAACTTAAAAGTTCTAAATTCTATATAGCATATCCTATATATATAGTGCATGTGAGTGCCAGTGTGCATGTCCCACTATCTAACTGCCGTCGCTCTGCACTGCGCTCATGCTGTGCTGGTAACACAAACCCGACCCCACGCCGTCGCCATGGAAGCTTAACGTCCATTTTTCGGTCCCCCCAAGGTAAACACTGTTAGCTCTGCCAGCACTTGTTGCCGTTGTTAGCGCTGTTAGCTGCAAACTGCCAGCTCAGCGGTCGCCATGTTGGGAGCCATTTGGAGGCAATCCCCCAATGCTATGATATGAATTCAGCACCTTTATCTCACAATTGTGTCAAAGCAGCTTTCACTAATTTGGCCAAGAAGGGTAAGACAGTACATGTTTTTTTTTCATTTAGTACTTCTACCATTGTTTCAGTTCTGTTTGGTTGTTTGATTATTAGCAATCATATTTGGTAGAAAGTTTGGACATAATTCAAAGCATGGTGTGGATCCAGTAAGTATCAATCCAAAGACTCTCCCTGTGACTTTGGTTTCTTTATTCATTCATGAATATGAAATAACAAAATAAAGTCTAAAATGAAAAAATGCACCTACGTGCTTTTACACAAAGCTGCTGTGAATAAAGCTGCATATGCAAAAATAATAATAGAATAATATGTATTTTACACATGTAGAAAATAATATATATATACTTATCGTTTGCTCTGACCTCCTTTCTGCATGTGAAGGCCTGCTGTCACATGTGATTAAAAAAGTGTTGATATCTTACTTCTAATCCGTCAGGGAGCGTACAGCATATTAATAACGTAACAATAACTAATAATATTTCCAGAAATTGAAAATCAAGATTTTGATGGCATCCACAGTATTTTTCTTGCACCTCATATTCAAGTATTTTTCACTTGACTTGACTGGCAGAGAGTCACATAATCCCGGCTTTGTTGCTAACTTTGTATCTGCTTCTGCATGTTATCTGGATTCACTCACCCGCTGTCTTATCTCTCAGCACTAAGCCTATTTGTTTCCATGTAGCATTACATTTTCGCTCCATAGAAAATGACAGATTACCTAAAGAGCTGTGTTTCAGGGCTGGATTGTGTTACACGCTGTGAACTACAGGAGACCCTTTTAGGATTTAGAGCCAGAGTTTCTTAGAATGCTTAAAAAAAAGGCTCCCAAAGTGCATTGAGGAAAATAAAAGTCTCTTTCTTCACCTCTACTTTCTCCGTCATTTACTTACAAGCTTTATTTTCTTAATTTCTTTCCTCCATCCAGAGACCCCCACACCGGACCCCAGGCAGCTGCTCTCCAACGTGACGCTGTCTCCGCTGCAGAAGGAGGAGCTGGCCAGGATAAAGAGGAAGCAGATGGCCAACGCCGTCCAGTACATCTGGGAGACGGGCGAGGACAAGTACATGCTGCGCTACTTCCACACCGGCTTCTGGCTCTCCTGTGAGAAGCACAATGAAGGTGTGCGTGTGTGTGTGTGTGTATGTGTGTGTGCG
Organism: Anarrhichthys ocellatus; assembly: GCF_004355925.1. NCBI lineage: Eukaryota > Metazoa > Chordata > Actinopteri > Perciformes > Anarhichadidae > Anarrhichthys > Anarrhichthys ocellatus. The sequence continues at coordinate 96,262 of NW_022280140.1, forward strand.
ACGGAAGCAAAAAATAAAAGTTCATTGGTTACACAACTGGGTTTGTACTCAGAGGTTCATTGTTAAAAGCACCTGCATGGTACCAGTTCAGTACCTGAAATAGTTTTACCCAATGTGAAGTATTTGTAGGACAAGTAGAAAGGTACTTAAGGTATCAAAAGTAAATGTACTGACCTTTGACAGTGGCTTAAGATCTAAAACTTCACATCTGAAGTTGAATATTACCTTCTAAATTATAGTGGAGTATAAATCTAAAGTAACATAAAAGAGAAACTCTCAAGTAAAGTAAAGTACCTCAAAACTGTACATTTTGGCATTGTATGTTTCTGCAAACCGTGGATGTCGACTTTTTAGCATTCGTTCAGAGGTGACGTAACTATCGAGCGACGGTTATTAAAGGTTACCTGGTATGAAAGTTATGTAGTATAACAACGA
>NW_022280140.1:96706-101948 GCF_004355925.1 Anarrhichthys ocellatus
TGCGTTACATTGTTGCGTTACCTTGTTGCGTTACATTGTTGCGTTACATTGTTGCGTTACTTTGTTTTTTTGGCAACTGGGCTGGAAGTAAAGTACTTGAGTATAGTGTTCTTTTCCACCACCAAATATTATGAGGTACCATTCCCGCCATGTTTTTATTCCTACAACCAGTTCCATCAGTTGCCCATACTTTTCACAAATTTAAAGAACAGATTAGAAGATTAAACAGTTGTTATTTTAAACCATGTTATAATTTGAGAGTTGATCAGTGTATTTATACGTGTTTATTTGTTACTGCGCCATCTCATACAGGGAGACCACAAAAAACAAACAAATTAAACCTCATCAACATCATCCTGCATCAGTTTCTACCACGTTTACTGCTGTTCTTTTGACAATTCTGATCAACATATATGTATAATATAATTGAATGTTGTTATTAAATGACAGGTGAGCCACACATTTCGCACACATTATGTGAGAAAGCAGGCACAGAGCAAGCTTAGGTATCCTAAAACGAAAGTAATCACTGACATGTCAAAAATAAGACAATGTGATTGGTTGACATTTAATTCTTTCTCCGAAAGGAATTTAAACTGCTGGGCTTAAGGCAACTCTTTCTATTTCGTTTTCAGGATTTATATTGAGTAAAGACGTAGCATTTGCAAGAGATTATTTATGTCATCTCGCCCCAAAAGCTACACAACTCTAATCCTTGAGCTTTTGTTGTGGCTATAAGCACAGACATATGTTTTGCTAAATGATCGTTAACGTACAATTCAAATATGGAAAATTCAATGTGGTGATATTCAGAGACAGAAAGGTAGCATTTTACCACAGTAACAAGATAACTCTGCCGTGATTGTTCCTCCAGGTGAAGATCAGGAAGAAAGGTGTCGCAGCTTCATCGAGCTGACGCCAGGAGAGACACAAGGTCAGTAACAGAAGACACGGAATATATAACCTGTGTTCCAATTAATATTTATATCACCAAAGCAAAATATCCAGCGCATTCAGTATTCAGGTCCTTCACTTGTAAGTAAAAGTACTAACACCAAACTGTGCCACTACAAGTAAGAGTCCTGCATTCAAAACCTTTAAAAGCATGTATCCACAAAATGTACCTAAAGAATTAAAAGTAAAAGTACTCATTGTTCCCTCTCCGTGTTTTACTATTATCGTTTCTGGATTAATATCACCGCTGCATCTATAAAAAGTTCACTTTTTCCTTGTTTTGTGCTTGGCGATGATGATCCAAGAGCTTTTTTTAAATAGTAAATTATATTTTGACTAAAAAAGTACCACATAAACGTTCAAAATCACTTCTATGGTTTTCACTGAACAGGAAGGGAATGAAAAACTGTATCTTAAATAGTCACTAGAGAAATGTAGTAAAAAGATAAAACGGAAACAATTGCACAATACTTGACAAAATGTAAATGACCAAAACATGTAATCAACAGTAAGACATTTTTTTGTAAATGACTTAGCATCCGATGCCCCTCTTGTTGGCTAGAGTTTCTAAGGAAACATAAATGTATATTTTTTGTCCCCCACAGGTGTCCTCTGGCTTTCAGTCATCAGTGAGTTCACGTACATCGGTCTTCTGGCCATGGGCTTCCTGCTGATGTGTGTGGAAGTGATTTGCCTCTGTGCCAAGAGGGAGATGAACGCCCTCAAGATCAACGCCTTCGCCGCCATGTGCACTGTCCTCTCAGGTGAGGGGGGGGGGGGGGGGTCATGTTATAAACCATCACTTTGTTTTGAGCTAGTTGTTTGAATTATTTATGTTAAGGTAGCCGTTTAATCAAAGCAATGATTAATGCAAAAGGTCCAAACTTGTTCTGGTTGGAACAATCTTATGGACACAGACAAAAAATGTGACTTTCAAGAGTTGCTTTGCTCACCAGATCACTCTATTTCTTCCTCTATTTTCCCCCCAGATGTAAATATTTTTCTCATATTCTTTTCCTCTTTTTTAACTCTGTCTCTGCCTATTTCTTCCTCTACCAGGTTTGATGGGGATGGTAGCACACATGATGTACACCACAGTGTTTCAGATGACCGTGAGCATCGGGCCCAAAGACTGGAGGCCACAGACCTGGGACTACAGCTGGTCTTTTGCGTAAGTTTGTTCCAATTTAACCCCAAAAATTTGACTTCAGGCTTGGTCACAACCAGCTTTCAGAACTGTGAGATTTTGCAGCAAAACAATACATTTTAAAAGTTTTGCTGCAAAAACAAAATTTTATCTCAAATTTTGAGTCCAAAATGGAAGAAGAATCATATCTCTGGTGTGACGGACCTTCAAACAACAAATTGCGTTAGCTTGCAGGTCTGATTGAAGACGTTTAAAATGTTCTTCCAACTCTTTTCTCCCTCACCAGCATGGCGTGGCTGTCCTTCAGCTGCTGCATGGGGGCCGCCGTGGCCACGCTCAACTCCTACACCAAGACCCTCATAGAGATGAAGCATCGGGCCCGGGTGAGGCTGGAGGACGCTCGCGCCGCCGTCTGCGCCCCCTCCTACGAGGAGGTCGTTCGAGCCAGCGGTGGAGGCGTTTACTCCGTCAGTCAGCTGATCCAGCTCGGCGAGCAGGGGGCGCTCATTGACCCTCTGTGGCCCAGAGGAGTGGGACCAGCCGTCGGTCCCCTGGCGTACGGCGCCGGGGGAGTGCTGCTTGTTGGCGGAGGAGGGATTGGAGTTGGAAGGGTGGGAGACGTGGGCATTGGGATGGGAATGGGTGGAGTTGGAGGAGCTGGAGTTGGAATGGGAGGAATGGGAATGGGAGCAGCAGGAGGATCTGGGGGAATGGGAGTACTCGGCTTTGGAGGGAATGGTCTTGGAATGAGAGGAATGGGAATGGGAGCAGCAGGAGGAGCTGGAGGAATGGGAGTGGTCGGCTATGGAGTAAATGGCGTTGGTATGGAAGGAATGGGAGCAGCTGGGGGAATGGGATTGGTCGGCTATGGAGTAAATGGCATTGGTATGGAAGGAATGATGGCAGTGGGAGGAGCTGGGGGAATGGGAGTGGTCGGCTATGGAGTGAATGGCGTTGGTATGGAAGGAATGGGAGGAGCTGGGGGAATGGGAGTGGTCGGCTATGGAGTGAATGGCGTTGGTATGGAAGGAATGGGAGTAGTGGGAGGAGCTAGGGGAATGGGTGGATGCGGAATGGGAGGGCGAAGGCTGGTGGACCCTCATGGCATCATGGTGGTGGAGGGATGCTGCGCTGAAGGGTGTGAAGACTGTGAACGGGAGATGGACGAGATAGATTATGCTCTGCAGGAGGAGAGAGAGGACTCACTCTGCTGAGACTTTGGAGGACCGAGGACTGTGGCAATACCTTGTCAGGAGCGGCTCCATTTGTATTTTAAACAAGACTTCAAAAATATGTATTATTTTATTATTTATTATAATGTGTTTTTGTACATATGAAGTTTCAAATGATAATTGTTGTTTGTCTGGACTGTTTTCAAGTTACACAATTATCATTTCAAGCAGTGTCATTTGATTTTTTTTGGACCACTAGGGGGCAGAAGGACTCCAAAACTGACTCACAGCTCCAATGCTCAGATGGTTTATCCCATTGTTATGGCTAACAAGTAAGCAGAGAATAGCCCACTCACACATCCAGCAGACACGGAGCAACATTATCATACTATCGCAATCCTTTGCTTTTAAGAGGGAGGTTGATGAAGTGGTGACTCTACCATCAAGTCTATGTGCAGCAGTAGAACCACAACAATCAGGGCTTACGGAGGCTAAAAGTTGCAAAAAGGGGTTCATTCTAATTAGCCGGTCACTAGTAACGACCCATTTCTGCTGATAACTTCGCTGCTGATATCTGTTTAACATGCAATAGCACCCTCAAACCCTTGCTGATGTTTTAAAACTCATTTCCTAATTATTATTTTTTTCACTTTTATAGGATGTTTGCCAGCAGTTCGAATGACAGGAAGACCAAAACACAAACATTGTGTAAAATGTTTGAACTATTGCCTCTTTTTAACAACAAAGATTGAATTTCTTTTAAATATGGTAAAGGCAGCAGAAGGCATTAATGTGTGGCCATGTCAATAGAAGGCTACATTCTGTTGAAATACTTGTATCAGTACATTTTGAGTGTTATTTTTTATTTATTTTTATTTTGTCTTAGACTTGCTGCTCTATATGTCTCATATTTTCATGCCATGCAGGGACAATTGTCTTCCAGGATTGTCTCACAAAATAACATTTTGCGACCACCAGATCAGTATAACTCTGCTTGTGTAAATACAGCCTTATGCACAGTGACTTCTTCAGGGATTGAGATGTGTGAGAGGATGTGAGACTGTGTTCAAATGTAGATTTACAAGGTGTTGAGAGATGGTAATGATACAACTGTGTCCATGACTGTGGTAGATGATGTCATTTTTGTTGTTGTGTTTGTTTTTAATCTATGATTTGCATGAATAGATGAAACTCCCCTCCAGTATAAGGTGATAAATTAAATAAAAACCAAGTTGTCTGATGATGTCTCGTCAATACACGGATTCCATGAAATCATAACTTTTATGTTAGTTTATAGATAGTTTTGTTGCAAAAGTGTAAAATACAATTGCAGTAGAACATGACATTTAGGTTAAAACTTTAAATACAGGTCTGTAATTATGAAACATAGGTGTTAGTGCTAAGATGAGGCATTTAGCCTTTTAATTATGTTTAAAGCATATTTTGGGAATCCAGGGTTTGATAATATGTTAATTTCTCATATAGACCATTTCTAGACTCGGATGTCAAGTTAAATCATCACTATGGACCAAAAGAAACTTCTTTGATAATATTTATATATTCATTTAAATATATTTAGTAGGCTTTGTCCACAAGAGAGCAACGTGGTGAACAATTCTTTGTTTACATCTGTTTCACAGCTTTCTGCCCGAGCATTTCAAGACTCTTTACTGCTGAAACAAAAACAAAGAAGTAAAACATTATTAGGACTTATTTTACCTGCAGCATAAATACCTGGTTTAGTGTGTTTATACCCAGTTATTCTGTGTTTTATGTTTGCCTGTATAGAAAGTAATGATAAAAAGTCAATAAAGAAGACGAGATTGCAGCAAACAGAGGGATCTGGACATTAAGACAGATGCTTTCAAATGCTGGGCAGAAGATTATGTCAATAATCTCCCCAGTCAGGGGAACAAGATTGGGAGAGAGAGAGAGAGAGAGAGAGAGAGAGAGAGAGAGAGAGAGAGAG
>NW_022280140.1:101958-125001 GCF_004355925.1 Anarrhichthys ocellatus
GAGAGAGAGAGAGAGAGAGAGAGAGAGAGAGAGAGAGAGAGAGAGAGATTGACATGATATAGGCAGTGAGGCAGGTCACTAAGCAGTATGTGGGAAGTAATTAAAAATGTGAATTAAATGGAATTATACGACAGTTTATGTAAAATGAGCCTCTCACTCAACATAGTTCAAACAACCCAACCTGTGGAACAGGACGGGGTTAATTCATTTATTTTTTCAGTGTGTATCTGACCTGTTTGTTCCAACAGCTAGCTCCATTTGGAGCTTCTTATTCCAAACTATGAGTTTAAAGAATATATTTTGAATCACACTTATAGAGGATGTATTTGCTCAAAGTCAAAGAAGTTCCACAAGAAGGGTTTCAAGTGTTGTTTTGGGTAAAAAGAGTTAAAAGGGTAAAAAGAGAAGAAACCCACTAAGATGTATTTCCTCTTTGGTGAAGTAATAAAAGATTCTTAGAAATTATTTTGGCTTCACAAAGAAGGAAACACACATCAAAAAACCACATCAGATGTCTCAGAAAGTGGATCAAGAGATAAAACTAGATCTTCTCATTATGAAACAATATGATTATCTTTTATAAATTATGTGTTTGTCTTGAATGAAATAGGTCAACTACGAACATCTGGAGACTTTGGGAGGAACGAAGGCTCTTATTTTTAAGTCCACAATACTAAAATATATCAGCAAGAGTTACACATTTTGCAGACACAAAATAAAAATTGTAAAAATCCTTATAATTAATCATTAAAATTTGTATATTTTCAGATCTTTGACCATCTAGGCTTATTTGTTCACAGTCTAAGCAGCAACATAGAAAAAGCGTCCTGGTTACTCTGGTTAATCCCGCTGTAAACTGGGAGAATTGATCCCTTTGACAGACGTGGGGTATGTGGATTATCCTTTAGATGACAGTTCTTTAAATTGAATTCCTCTGTTGTTAGAGATTAACCTGTGAAAGCGGGTTTACGCTGTAAAAACAGGTCAAAAAGGGGATTGACTTGGGCTCCTGTAGACCGGCAGCATTCGCACCTGAAGGTTGGTGCTGTAATGATCTTTTGTGCTGTTTTTGGACACGCTTGCAGTAAGAGATGCAATGTTGGTTCACCACTTTGGTCCAGACTGAGCTATATCTTCAGCTGTTGTTGTACATTCGTGGTTCCCAGAGGATGAATCCCAATTACTCTGGTTATCACCATGGATTGTGCTCTGGTGGCACGAGGTTCATTTGTGGTTTTGAGTCAAACGTCTCGACAACTATTGGATGGATTGTATCATAAACAAAAATAGAAGTCACAGAAATTATTACCAGATAAACATTTTCCCTTCAAGTCTTTAAATGTCGCAAAAAAATAAATGTGAATCAGGCGCAGGTTCCATCAACTGGTTTGGAGAGAATAGACAGGCCATTCTCATTCCCAGGGCGTCAAATACTGACGCTTTGTCACGCCCCAGGGCACCCTTTAGCATCTGTAGTATAGAGACTGTAAAGGGTCAAACAAACACAGGACTTTCAACTGGTAGACCGGTGTTCATGTCCCAAAGTGTTGTTGAGTTTAAAAGTCACACTAGTGATGTTTGGGACGTCTTTTCCGCACTTACGTCACATTGTTTACGTTTTACTTAGTTTACGTACTTATTTCAAGCCCAACCATGATGGTTTTCCTAAACACAACTAAGTGTTTTTGTTTGAATTCACAACGTTACCAACCGGTTCAGTGGGGCCGTAGTGGAGCGTCATAGTTTGATGCGTTAGATAGTGAAGCCAAGGGGCCAGTATGTGACGAGGTGGGATGAGAACGTGTAGGAATAAACTAGGCTGCATAGTTTCCTCAGAAGTTGGTGGAGGCTCTATGCATGGCTGTATTTCCACAGAAGAAGAAGAAGTAGAAGTTGCGAACGGGCAACAGAAACGGGTTCACCAGTTTTAATTCTTCTATATGTCAGCTAGCATTAGTCATGTTTCATGCTGTCCGGAGACGAAGAATATATAAATATATATCCAGGAAACGACAAAGGCAAAAACCTTTATAATACATATATAATAATATAAAAATATATCAATGTAAACAAAGCTGTTCTCAAGGTCAGCCACACAGAACCGCTAACATGGCTAAAGCTCTCTTTATCTTAGTTTTGAGCACCGCTGATCCATTAACGCAGTTTAACACTTCTTAACACAATACTCTGTCCTCCAATCCCAGTTTCTTCTATTGCTAAAATTATTAACTAAAAGCGAGACAACAATGAAAAAGAAGACTCGTGACACCTTAACGTTTATGACAGCTTCATGGTTTTGATTTATTGAATAAATCGTCAAGGGCCAACACTTCTGACATGCAGTTGTACAAGGACGGAAATCTATTGTGCAATGTGCACCATTTAAGCAAACTAGAACATCAAACATATACGATTGTGCCACATGGAGGACTTGGACACTGTAAAAGACAATAACAAGAGTACAGTTACACCTTGATGCCCTTCCATGTTGGTCAGGCTTTTAAAAAGCATCCCAGAGTAAAATGAGAGACTAGGCTGCCCGAAAGAGAGAAAAAAGAACATTTTTCATGGTGATAATACTTTAACTAAAGCACGTGACATGTTATCATATTAAATTTGTGTGCTTGAGTTGCTACAACACACCTGCATAATTACAGTATCGCAAGATATGTAATCTAAACACAGACAGTTTCAGAAAGACAGTATGTGCTTCATCCATTGCAACTTCAGTGAAGAGAGTAACACATTTAAATTTAGATGTGGGAAAGTTTCAATTAGGTGACATGTACTGGGGAATATTGACGTCTTCTTCATAGTTTTTAGATTGACAGAGAGCTTTGTTACATTAATGTTATTTACAGTATGATAAAGAAAGCTGTTCAGACAGTTTGCATACTTTGGTGACACGTAATTAAAACCCTGGAGGAGATTCTGCATCATATTGAATTTTGAGCATTGGGGCGTTATCGTCACAGCTGCTGACGGTTTGCAGACTGAAGGAATAAAGTGTGAACGACAGGTGCAATGAAGAATCTGCAGAGGAGTTACTTCGAAGGTGAATACTGAATCAAACGAAGAGCGTCTTCATTGTCCAACACTCCCTGGATGAACTCTCCTTCTGCCACTCGCTCTGGAGGGAGAAAAGGAAAAGAAGTTTAGTTCAGGTCATCAAAATGAAATGAAATGAAAGACACTCGTTAAAGCCTTTCAAGAGTAACAGACGGGAGCAGACTGAATCATTTGCAGTCTCCAATAGTGCAAACAGACCATTTCGACACGACTGTGTCAAAGTCACAATCATTTTGAATGTAAATGAATTAGTTTGCTCCCGTGTTTTTCTCATGGACGTTTGCTGTCCTCAAGCTGACAAGCATCTGATTCAGCTGCACGCTGCATACTGCTTGAATATGTGGAGAGACTGTGCTGTGTTGATGCATCACGGGGTTGAGAATGGAAAAGGAAAGGGTCATCATTTTATTTATTTATTAGTTTATTTGTATTGTCTCGACTGTCTCACTGAGCTTTCTGTTATTGTTATTATTGCCTTGCTGTTGCTGCTTTTGTCTGTCAAAGCACTTTGTAAACTCTGTTTTTAAAGGTGCTATATAAATAAAGTTGTTATTAGTATTCTAGTGGAATGCTATCATCATGAATGGATTAGGTGTCTCTTTGAAGTTGTTTTGCGTCTCTTTCTGATTATTTTGTGTTTCTTTGCAGTTGTTTTATGTCTCTGTGTGGCCAGTTTGTGTCTCTTTGAGGTTGTTTTGTGTCTCCTTGGGGTCATTGTGTGTCTCTTTGTAGATGATATATGTCACTTTGTAGTTGTTTTGTCTCTCTTTGTGGATATCTTAGGACTTTTTGGAGTTGTTTTGCGTCTCTTTGTGTCTCTTTTTAGGTCCCGGCAGGCCAGTAATCCATCCTATAATCCCATGACGTGAAGTATCACTCGACACTAGACTATAAACAGGTGGTTGGACTTAAATCTGTACAGTCGTACAGCCGAGACAAAGCTGTTTGGAAGAATAGATCATTTTGATGGCTGACCGAGTACACAGACTAGCTCTGTCCGAGTGGACAGAGCAAAATCAATTCAGTCATGTCTCCGTTCACCCTGTTATATCTCACCGTTTTCGCGCTTATCAAAGAAGTTCCAGAGTTTATCTGCCCTCTTCTCAGCTGTGTTTTCATCATCAGCCAGAGCGGCCAGCTCATCTTTAGGAATCAGCTTGAAAATTGCCTGTTAGGGAAAAATGAAAAAAAATAAGAGAGTAGCATTAAATTTGAATTAACCAACAAACTCCTCTTTTGTTCTGTGATTATATGACCTCTGATCTTTAGAATATAAATGTGGTGTCTATGAATGGGCCGGCTGGGGAAAACAAGATTTCAAAGCCTTCAAAAATATAGTATTAATTGTCGTTGAGTGCTATAATGTGGAACCTGTCAGTGGGTTCCTGTCTCTTTTTTAACCTTAATAACTGACTTAAAAAACATTTTCTGTAACAGATTGTATAAATATCTGAAGCATTTTACATTTCAACATTTATTAATCTCACCACATATGGAATACAAACTACAGGAGATTGGCAGCACAGTGAATACTGAAACGACTAACTCACTGTTTACTGCATTTGCAGGGCTTAAAGAAAAGATTACCAAAAACAAATGGCCAGACTGTCAAATCAGTGATAAATGATCTTACTCAGCCGTACTGCAGTCAGACTGAAGAAGGATTTGGCTTTTTTTTCCCTCAAACCATATTTTTCTAAATCTCTTACTGTTAAATTCAATTCAATTCAATTTATTTTGTATATCCTACAATCACAAATTTGCCTCAGAGGGCTTCACAATCTGCACACATGCAACATCCTCTGTCCCGGGACCCTCACATCGGTCCAGGAAAACTCACATATTAGGGTTTAACTCACATATAGGGTTTTCTGGCTATTTTGTAGTGCAAAAAAAGAATTTGATTCAATTCCAACTTTATTTAAGAGGGTCCATAGCAATACGAAAAGGAAAATAACATACAAGATATAACCCACAACAATGCATCATTCAATTAACCTGTTTTCTGAGCCTGGATGAGTCCATTTGTATCAATCTTGTAAATTGTGTTTGTAAATTCCGTCTTGCGGTAATATGTGAAGAATGTCTGTTTTATTAGTCATGTGTCTAATGTGACATTGATATCTGTCTATGTTTGATGTTACTTACACTGCTGCATTGAGCTTCCCCACCATGCCAACACGTTCTCACTCCACACTCATCAAATACCAACGCTTGGTCAATGGACCTAAGCATCAACTAGCATCTGTTTTGGATGTGTCCCTTTCTGTTCTTTACTTGCATAGTGTCTTTTCAACATGGAATTCCAAAGTAGGTTTACTTGGTTTTTAGTTTTACTTGGTTAGATTGAGGAAGAGAGTGTTAGTTTGAGTTAAAATAAGCATGTTTGTTAGAAAAAATAAGTATACAGTACGTGTTATGTAACTTACGGACATTGCCTTCAAGGGAAATAAACAGCAGCTTCATGGGTATGCAGACACTAAATGGCACCTCAATGAGTCAGCATGAGACGGGGAGGGCCACTGACAAAGCGTTGGTATTTAACGAGTTTGGAGTGAGAACGGTATACCATGCTTTGCCGAAAATAAATCCCACGGACCTCGGTTGAATATCTGTCATCATACAAAATCATCAGTGAGAAAATAGCCAAGGCAATTTATGTTTTTGCATGTCATGAGGAGTATTGTTCAAGAAATACATATAAAATAATGTAATTGTGTGCCATTTTTTTCTCTAAAAACTAATTGGGGAAAAAGGCATTGAAGTCAGGCATGGATAATCAGCCAACATAGTGTCATTAGCGGTGCATTATTTTCGATTGAAATGTTTGTTCAGTTTATATCTGACCATTTCAAAGTTTTAATGATGAAAAGTTCTCACATTTGAGGTTATAATATTTATTATTCACTATAATGTTAAGTTCTGCCAAATTGCCAATGTTGACCTTTGTCCAGAAGCCACCAAAAGATGCAGTATGTGACATTCCGTAAAGCATTCTGTATGCAGATGATACTGTTATCTATACTGCCAATGCACATTCTCTCAACAAGAGATGGTTTAAACTGAGTCTTTACATTGGTTTAATTTTCTAATTTCAGTTTTAATAATTACCATGTCATGTGTCATGTCTTGATCCAAAATTGTTAGAATTAGATGAAATCAGTTCCCTGTCCACTCTTCATTCTCTTAATTCTATATTTATGTATATCCTCACTCCAAAGCCCTCGGTAGGCTTAGCCCTTAAACTGTTTATCAGTATCAATTAATCAATCAATCAAGTCTAATCTTATGTCTTGAGTTACCTAACAAGGGTAATACCATGAGATGCAAAATAGTTTTCAACACTGCAGATAAATTTGGTGAAGGGGAAATCAGTGCTTTCATTAAGTCGGTTGGTGCTAAGGATGCGGTCAGAAATGACAAAAAAGGAGTTGCACACCCAAATAAAGCAACATATTTTCATAAGATGATATGCTTCAACAGAATATGCTCCTGTGATCTCCTATGAATACTGTACATATATCTTCCTTTAAGTCACAGCTCAGCAAATGATCCATGCATTTTACTATCTAACCCATCCACCCATGTTTTTCTCTCACTTTTCATCAACTCCTTCATCTACAAATCAATTTAACTGTCTTTTCCACCAAAGTTTTGAATACGTTCCAGTCTTAAGATATACAAAGTATCCTTCTCCCACTTAACCCCAGTTTAATCACTGGTGAGGTCTGAAAAACCTGCCAATGGCTGACGTTTGTCTAGAAGTCAATAACAGATAAAGTACAGGACGGTCTAATATCAACTTCTATGCAGATGACACTGTTGTGTTTCACTCTTGTTCGTGTTTCAATTTGAGTACTAAACTGTTCCTTCATGCAATTCCCTTAATATCTGGAAGCCAAACAGTTAACAAACTGCAAGAACTGGTTGTTTCCAACTCTCTAAAACTCACCGTACAGATCTCCTTGACTTCTGCCTTGGTGATATATCCGTTCTTGTCCACATCGAACAGCGAGAAGGCCCACTCCAGTTTCCTGGTGGTCTTGCCTGTTGATGTCATGTGGAGAGCGATGATGTACTCCTTGAAGTCCAGTGTGCCATCGTCGTTTGTGTCAAAGGAGCGGAAGACGTGCTGGGCGTATGTTTGGGCATCACTTTCTGGGAAGAACTTGCTGTAGATGTTCTGAAACTCTTCTTTTGTGATGCGCCCCGTTGGACACTGCTTCTTGAAGTTTTCATACCACTGGGCAATCTCAGTCTCTGTGTACTTGGTGTTGAGTTTCAGGTCCTCCAGAATCTCCTTGGACACAGCGCCACTCTTGCTGTTACCCATTGTTGATGGTGTTGGGGATGTTTTAGAGTTATATATAAGTGAGAATTTGTGCTCTTCTAGAGCAATTAAAGACACAGCTTCAACCTAGGGAGTTGCCTCCTCTACTCAGTCAAAGTGGCAAACAGAAGACTATCCCTGAGGTATGGCTGCAGTATGCTTCTTGATCCTGGTCGTGCCTAAGTCCACAGAAGCATATGCTGTGAAAAGAGCAGAAGCCGCTTGGTAAGCTCATTAAGCCAATCAACCATCAGTAATACCAGCAAGAGGTGTCACGGACAAGGGTTAACCCAGGTAAAGGCTGGAGTGCTTGCTTATTGACATTTAAAGTGTGGTGCTTCAGACACTTCCGCAATTCTCTACCCCTTCGCTATTTTAAAACTAGCAGACTGCATTATGGTACCGAGTCTTAGCAAAGTAAAATTCTATAAGCCATTAAATTATGTTACCTGACACATTTTGACAAGAAAATAATCTGTGATAACTGATTTATGGAAAATTGATCCATCCTTTATTTTAGCAAAGTTGATCAGATCTTAAAAATGTGGGTTTCTAAAGGTTTGTATAAACAAATCTTTGGGGATAAAGAAATCAATTACCACAAATTCAAAGTACAAAAAAAATGTAATTTCAAGCTGCTGGACAGAATGTGGTGAGCAAAAGGCAAACCACAGTCACATGTTCCGGTCATGTTCGGACAAAATTGGCTTTGAAGATCCTTTGAGAGAGTTAACATTTTTTGTAATTTCTCTAAAAAATAAACCCACTTATGCAACTATTTGGGAAAATACCAGAAGAGATCAAGAAGGAAGATTTGCATTAATTCCTAGTGATAAGGGTAGCAACAATTAAACAAATTACAAAAAAATGTTTCAAAGATCCAAATGAAATGAGCTTGTACATGAAATATATAGAATGGTACAAATAACCATGACAATTATAAAATGAAGATATTATCTTAAGTTTAATAAGTTATCGGTAAGTCTTCTCTTTTCATCATCTAAGTTATAAAAATTCCACATGGTACATTAATGTTGATGGAGAACAAAACAGATCAATTAAAGGTGAAAAGACAACAACAGAAAATGTATGTAAACATTGCTTTTCATCCATTAAAAGTCTTCTCTTCCCTTCTTATGCCTCTACGAATCTCACTTGAACCTAGTTTAAGATAAATACCTCCAATACCAACAGTCAAATAGTCTAAAGGTCCAATTCAGTTTCTGGAGTCCTAAGGATGGTGATATTCCGTTTGTTTCCTACCTGTGAGAGCAGCTGAGGAGTCCAGGACCAACAGGGACGATGTGTTTGTGAGCAAGAGGAAGTCAGCCTCTTCTTGTCCAGATAAGTCAATTAAAGCGGATCACCCTGACGCAGAGCCTCAGCAGCGACCATGTGAAGCCCTGAGCTGCTTCTTCTATTTTTTTCATGTAGTCAAGTGGCCAAGTCACATCTATCTAGAATGTGTTTTAAATATTTGATCGCTTACTTTGCAGATTGAGATTAATACAAAATACAATCTTTAAATGAATGATAATATATGATTATAGATTCAGATTTTATTGATCCCCAAGGGGAAAAACAATATTTAAAACAAGTAAATACAATTAGCTCAACCTTTAAAGCATCACTAATCATAATACAATAACATACATTATTATGATATAGTCTATTCACTCTGAGTACTTTTACTTTTGGCACTTCAGTATATTTTGATGCTAAAGTAAAAAATTTGAATGCAGCACTTTTACTTGTGAAAGAGAATTTTTGCACTGTGGCATTCCTACTTTTACTTTTAGTAAAATATCTAAGTACTTCATCACAGTCGACTTCATCTCAACAGAACAATTATACAATTATGAATCATTTGCAAATATATGCAAAGTGATTTATTGGTTTGGTTACCAGCCGCGACAGCGACGCTGGTATTGTTTTCATCTTTCGAGGCTGCATCCATGTGTGATTTTTGTGACCGCGATAGCGTCAAAACTGTGCAAGATGCAGGAACGAAACGTCACAGATGTGTAGTTGAGATCAAGATGAAGGCTGGAGTTTGATGGTGAGTGTGGTGCAAGCAAGGGCACACGAAGTAAGGGAGTAGGAAGTGAGGAAGGAGCGTTTGTCAACCTCCCACACACTTTTTTCATTGTGATCCCGTCGAAAGATGGTGTCTATTTTAGGGCGTATTTAAGACTAATTAAAGGACATAAACTTCAGTTTAGCTTAGCTTAGTTTAGTTCAGTTATGCAATTTACTTTATATAAATCTTGGTGAACTTGAAGTAAATTTTGGCTTCATTAAATTTAGAAAATAGAAAGAAAAATAAATGTTTCCATTTTTAGTCTGACTCACTATCATAAATAATAATAATAAATGTAATTTTCCAAATGAATTAACCGAAGACTTGAGTTCATAAAAGCTTCTTTGGAGAGCCATAGTGTCCCATGATGGTCCAAGAGTGGTTTAATAGTCTTTTACATCTTTTCAAGTCAAATGAAGAGTTGGATGTGATTTTCTGCCTCTTGAATGGTTATATTTAAAGATATTTAACTTGTCAACACTGCCAGTATTATCAACTGCTTCAGTGTACAAACACTCTGTATTATTGTGTATGTATTGTGAGATCTATATGACAGGGAAGATGGAGGTTTGACATGTCACAGGTTAAAGGTCGGACCAAAAGCGGACTACAAGGATCGGCCTGCAGCTCGGCTCTTGTCTTGGGGCTGCAGCGGATAACAAGGCAACTGACCTGGCAGTGAAACGCTGCCTGATTACGAGCCCGCTGCAGGTTTTATCCGACGTATAAATAAACCCGATCAAGTGAAGTGACAAAGTAAAAGTGAGTCCTTCCCCAAACTACCTCGGACCTTCGGGCAGGCAAAGACTTAACAGTTTAACATCAGCGAGTGGTGCTGAGTGGCTCTGTGATTTAAATGTGCTTAAAGGAGAGTTGACCGCTCAACCACCATCTGCTCCATCTTAAACCAGACAACAAAGAAAAGTCCGAACTCTTCAGGATTCAGGGGTCTTGACCCGAGTGGTATTTATACCCTCTGTCCTCCCTCACCTTTCTGCCAGCTCACTTTAATGTATCTCCTGTGTTTGTAAGTAAGTTTACTGCTAATTCATCACTCAGACGTGTAGCAGGAACAAAACAATACTCGCATTTTCACATTTTTCTCTACCGTAACTCAGCAAATGTACACAGCTTTAAAGTCTCTCCACCTGAACATTGACGGGCTCTTCCTTAGCTGACACGGCTGCTGTTTAGTTTGGTTTGTTTCAGACATTTTTACAAGTGGACATCACTGATTACTTACTCTCCATGTTTGTTTAGTTTAGATTATGTATTCTTTAAATAAATGTACATATTTATCACCTTTAACTCGTCTGGTCTCCCATTCATGTTGCCGCCTTTGAGTCGGGTTGTAAATCTAAACCCTAACCAAGTAGTTTTGGGACATTTTTTGTTTTGTTTCAATTTACAACATTTAGCACATTTTTGAAACTGTTGAAAACTGTGACCGTATGTTTCCCTCTAAATGTAATTGATTTTTTGAGTTGTATGGGAATGCAGTTTTTGTAGAAAGCAGGAACTGACATCATCAGAATGTTATAAAACTACTGTCACTAATCCATCCATTATCCGTGTCTGCTTATCCTTTACACTGGATGATATCGGGCGAGAGGCGGGGTGCATCCTCTACAGGTCGGCTGACACGTATAGAGACATGAAACCCTTCACACTATCCTTCACACCTACGGTGGTGAACCTGACCTGCATGTCTTTGGATTGTAGGAGGAAGACATGCGGAAAAAGGCTCAATCCGGCAAACACAAAACCCTCTTGCAGAGGTGTGATCTCAGGAACCTGACTCCTATAAGATAATGTCACCAGGCAGAGCAACGACTACCACAACACACTATAATGTGTGATCAATCTGATTACGATGACATAACTGCACTGCAGACTTCCCTTTACACCCACTGCTTTATCTCAGGACAACTATAGAGCAGCATCTAGAATACAGTAAGCCCTCCTGGCAAACCGCTGATCTCTCTTCTGTATTAAATAAAACAACTTAATTCCTCTGCTGACGTACTGAGGGCCCAACTTCAGCAATCTGCCTCCCTACTGGCACCATCGTCCTGCGGCTCCACAGGTGATTTGGATTTTGCCATCTGGCTGCCGAGGCTTTGTGGTGCTCTGCCAAAGGACGTGCAAAATCAATGTCACCTTCTGAGTGAAATAGCTTCTTAAAGAGGAACGATGTAGCTTTTAAACAAAGAAGGAAAACACTATCTTCTCCCATGGAAATAAGAAAGTCATAGCCAATAAAAAGCATCGTCAAAAACACCTTGGCAAAGCAGGTCAGGCCTGTGGAGAGGCGCTGCATGTGCAACCAATAATAATAATAATGCACTCGCTCCCTCGCTCCCTGTAGCCCACATAAAGCTATCACAACATGAGATATGAATATTCTCTGCCCTCTCACATACGCCATAGTCCCAACAGCTAACTAGTTAGCTAGCCCTACCACACACATCGGCTTTAAAACAGCAAGTCAGTGGTAAAGTAGTAAAGCCCCCCTCTTGCTTGATTTGATTGGCTGCCTGGGCCAAGTGTGACATTGACGAGCAATATTTTAACTTTTATTGCTCTGGAAAAACAATGGTTTTGTGGGCAGCGCGTTTTTTTAGCGAAGTGTTTCATTGAGATCGCGACCTTAAATATAATGTTCGATTTGCTTTGCTTCTTCCAGCTCTGCATTAGCTTTAAATCGTGTGTGGACACCCTACTACTTAAGCTCGATTTCTTCCCTGAAGACCTCATCACCAGAGATATGGCTGACCAGGCAACGTCTTTCTTTTTTTACCATTGTGGGTAGTGTGGCTCGAGATATTTCTTCACCTGTGAGGAGATCGGAAGTCGAGTTGCTGCTGGAGTCAGAATGTAGCGAGCAAGGAGCAAGTGAAAAAAAAAATGGTGTGAAGTGTCATAAAGTGTATAATAGGGGCGACTGTTTTGACTCGGCCTTTACTTGGTCTGGTATGACCAGTTGCTAATGTAGGCTAATGTTGGCTAGCTATAGTTAGCCAACTTTAGATAGATGTTGTTGCTGTCTCAACCATAGACTGTTTATAAGAAGTCAACGTGTTTTTCGTGACGTCATCCATCGGTTTGTGGACTGCTGTTTTGAAGCCTCGAGGTCAGCATTTTGGCAGTCGCTATCTTGGATTTTCGCAACCAGTGAACTGAAGTGATCATATTTGGACTGAGGTGGAGCGACGTAGATACGTTATATACGTCTCTGCTAGAGACCTGTCAATCACCGTGTAGCCCCGCCCTAAAGCATCCCCTGCTTTATGGTCTGTTTGACTCTAAATGGACCATAATGTACTAAATGAACATCATGCTGTATTGAATAAGACTTGAAACTAGAGATTGAGACCATAAACTCATGTTTACAATGTTTACTGAGGTAATAAATCAAGAGAGAAGTAGAGTCATTTTCTCATAGACTTCTATACAACCAGAGGAGTCGCCCCCTGGTGGACACTAGAGAGAATGCAGCTTTAAGACATGAAGCATTGACTTCACTCTTCAGAACCGAAGGTACATTATTGAGACAGTTTGCTGACTTTACGACTGTTACACTGAGTCACAGAAGAAAAGTGCCTCCATTTATTTTGTTACTTTTGGTTCAAAAAAGTTCAAATTTTCACAAACCACTCAAACCAATCAAATAACAAATTTTTTGCCCAACCGTGCAAAAAACAAACCCTTAGCTGTTTCAATCTCACCTTAAACCCCCCCTTGTTTGGATTGAGTTCCAGGAAAGAGAATCCTTTAATTGCAAAGAGAGGAGGATTAAAAGAGAAGAAGGAGAGAGACAGAGAGAGAGAGAGAGAGAGAGAGAGAGAGAGAGAGAGAGAGAGAGAGCAGTACAGGTGGTGGTGTTAGGCAGCGTAAGGAGGATTTGGCAGTGATGCAAAGCAGACAAAGAGTCAAGACAGGGAATGGAAAATCTGTGGTGAGCAGAACGAGGCTGATAAGTATTATCTAAGGTCTTTGGCCCGACCTTGTCGAATCTATTACCAGAATAGGAACGTTTAATCTACACACCCTAATGGGCATCATGGCTACCAATGTGGATACTAGTCGAGGGAGAAGAGGGAGGTCAGATTAACAGTCAGACACGAGATTGAAGAAAAATGGCTTGAACAAAATAAATCTTCATGACTTTGGAGCAAAACGTTACTTTAGTCTTCTTTTTCATTCCATACCATTTCAAAGTTGACAGCTTTGGTTATTTGCTCATTAAATTTGTATGAATTTCATTTTTGTGGCCACTTTGCGAGCACAACATTGACACATCATCTGTTTTTGAGCTGATTTGGTAAACTTATTCACATGTCCAGCAACTTGTGGTGAATGTCAATGTAAGCACAATATTCAATCTCTCATAGCTCAGTTTTTGTTCTCCAACAACTCGACTTTTTAGCTGCTAAACGCTCCACTTTGTTGACCAGCTGGTCTTGTTAGCTACCTGCCGATGAGAGCCTTGAGAGTGAACCAAAATAAAACAAAACAACAGGCTGAAAGACGCTGAAATGCTCCATATCGCTGAGGGTGACGATTCTCTGTGAGTTTGTCACTATGAGCGACATATTTAACATTAGTCACTAGATCAGTTGTTAATATAAAAAATATTGATTATAGCTGCTTTAAGAGAAGCATGTTTTGTATAAAACGTTTTCTGAAATGTTGTGTTTAAATATGCAAATGAGTCATTATCTAATGGTAACTTTTGGTGAATTTAAGAGAAATCTACAGATCAAACAGTCAAAGTAGTAAAATAAACATCTAAATGTGTATTTTGGATGTTTTCTTTCCTCTAGTCTGAAAGACGTGTTATGGAAGAAAAATAGACTGAAATCTCTTAATTGACTAGAGCATGAAACAATGTTTTTTGCCAGAAGTTTCTTGCCTCACGCTCCTGTTGGCTTCACTTAAAGTCATCAAACCTTATCTTGAGATTCAGTTCGACTTGTGTTCTGGGTCTGTCAGATCACCAGACTTTACCCGAGTTGCCCTCGGATGTTAAAATCCCCCAAATGGATTGAATCTGAACGACAGCAGAAGGTTTCTTTCTCACTACTTTTATTAAACCCAGGTTTGCTATAAACTCAGATCTCTTCTCTCAGGTTATTAACAAGATACTTTGGTTCCGTTCCTCGACAGCTCTTTGGTTCTCAGTATGACCCCCCCCCCCCCCCCCCCCCCCCCCCCCTCCACCCCACCACCATGAATAACCTCATGTGAACTGAGCGTGAGCAGGGTATTCCCCTGCAGACAGTATTTGTATAACTAGTAATGGGATTATGAGGACAGCGAGCATGTGTTCACCGGCCTTGCTTCGGATACCGACGGGTGGAAATCAGGGCGTTGGCCTCAGAGAAGTCAAGAATGAAATGTCCCAAGTGACTGAAGTGAAGTGATGATTAGATGGTTTTACAAAGTTAAAGATCACCAGGAAAACATCAACGTTTTGTTTTATCACTTCACGTGAAGAAGTACTCAGATCTCCAGTGAAAGTATTAGTACCACAGTGCAGAAATACTCTGATACAAGTAAAATACCGAACTTTAAATTCTTACTTTAAGTAAAAGTGCAAAAGTATCATCAAAATATACTTTAGGTACCAAAAGCGCTCCTTATCCAGAAAGGCCCATTTCACAATAATATAATACACTGGAGATTGTAATTGTTGATGCATTAATGTGTTCATCACTTTAATTTTGCAGCTGGTGAAGGTGGAGCTCATTTTAAATACTTTACACGGTGCCGTGTATCTTAATCATAATTTATTATATTTAGTATCAATAAGCTGAATCTGAACCTAAAGATGTCAAATAAATGGAGTAAAAAGTAGAATGTTAGCTTTCAAAATGTGATGAGGTATAAAGTAGAATAAAATGGAAATACTCAAGTGAAGTTTTTGTACTAAATTGTACTTCAGTACAGTACTTGAGTAATGCAAGCGACCTTTTGAGTCTAAAAAAAAATGCTCTCAAAGTCTGTTTTTTTGTCTTGTTTAATGTGAGTAATGAAGTGGTGAAGTTTCACGGTGATATCTATTAACTAATCAGCTTTCATTTATGCATCAGGCTTGAAAGACGCTCTTTAATTAACAGATTCATATCAAATCTGACACTATTCTATTTTACCAATAACATTTCTCCTAAAAAGAAATTCAGTTTTTTCTTCCCCTACTTTCTGGATTGTCAACGTTGCTTTTCATATATAACACATTTAAGATATCTAATAACTGTTTCACATGAATTTTCCCTACACATTATAATAAAGTCTACTTTACTTTGTGGTGTTGAAAATGTTTTCTATTTTTTTAAGTTTTAATTATCATCTACACCTAATAACAAAGTCATAAATACTTTGTTTTCATAAATCTAAACATCTCATTTCAAGACACTAGTGCAACAAATCAGCATTCTTTCAGTCTGATCTGACATCGGTTCATTCCACAGATGCTGTAACGGATCTAATGACTTGTTTTGGGATTAACTGGTCTGTTACTGTAGAAGAGCAGATTACAATAATCCCACAGCGAGTAATCTATTATTTTGTAGTCTTGGACTTGGCCAGTGTTTTCAGGTGAATCGGATTACCTGAGCCGTGTCACAGGGAAACTCTGCTGCCACGTCCATTCCTCTTTTTTTATGGATGTAGTAATCTGGAGTTCAGGTGGGGTTCAATCACCTTGTGTTTGTTTATTTATCTTATCTGTTCTGATCTTTCTTCTTGAGGCCACAGGTGATGTATAATCTGCTGGTGTTGTAACTCCTGTTAGTCACCAGTAGAGGTCAGTACAGATCATAGATCTACTAAATACTCTGAATATCAGAGAAGAAGAAGAACTATTTATTGATCCCCAGTGAGGAGAAATAAGGTGTTACAGCAGCACAACAACCAAACCAGATAAAGATAGGAATAATGTAAGCAGGAAAATAAGTTAAACTACATGATAAATGATTATTATAAAGATAAACGCTACAATATCATGGTACAGTGTAAATAAAATGTTCGGTTTATTTACCTTTTCAGGAGTTTGGGGCAACTAACTGCACTTAAGACACACTATAACTTTTAATTGATATATTTATTTTCTTTATTATGTTTTAAATGTTGTTCTAATGCATTTTTTTCACCTCACCATATGTGCAAAAGATAATAAAAGATAAATAATACATAGCAATGAAATAAAACAACAATAAGAAGTGGGATCCATCCTAAAGTAGAACAGGAGTTATGGACCAGTCATTTGTTAGGTACTAAGCTGAAGGAACCACTTCACAGGTACGTTTTAACAAAGCATCGCATTAGAAAAATCATTACACGACAAATTTAAAACAAAATGATCTGCCTTTTGAATATCTCTGAGATAAATAAGATTCATAGACGTCAGACGGAAAAATAGAGGCATTCAGTTCATTACATGGAAGAGTTCTTTCAGTTCATTTGAGTTCATTTCCGACCACACTACTTGTGGAAAGGTGTGTGTGTGTGTGTGTGGGCGGGGTAGCTCGTCATCCAACAGTTCAAAGGTGGTCAGGATGATCCAGATTTACCGAGCCAGGTACACGCGATACACCTGACCGTTCATTCGGGTCTGGTTCATGCGGAGCGTTCACTTGAGTTCACCATGTCGTCCGGCAGGATGGAATCCAGAGGAACACAGGAAGTAACCCGGATATTTAGCACATAAGAGCAGACTGGGATTGGCTGGATGATCTACTGCTTAACCCGAGTTACCGTAGGTTATAAATCACAACAACTATATATATTAGAGGGTTAAGTACAGAATATATTATGCATGATGTGCATTTATAAATACATGTAAAGGTGTTTATTGTATACATAAAATATACAAATAATGACATATAAAAGATATAAATAAGACATTAAAATACAATATAATGTAAATATATATAAAATATTATAATATATGACATGTTATATATATATAACATGTTATATACTGTATAGTGAATGCAAACAGTATGCTTTCCTCTTCATCCTGTTTATGATATACTAATTTTATATATATATATATATATATATATATATATATATATATATATATATATATAGAAACAGCACCATCATTACACATGTTCATAAATAACAGGATGAAGAGGAAAACATACTCTATACATTGATATATATCTATATATCAATGTATAAATGTTTTAATTTATTTTTGTTGTTTGACTTGTTAACTTATTAAAATGTATATATTTATTATATTGCTATATTGTTTGTAAATAGAGAATTCATCTTAAATGGTTGAAAATGTAATAAAAAACAGATATTTATAGTGCAAATGCATTTATTGAAATCCAACAAGAGACCAGATATAAACACTAAAAAATACTATTGATAATAAAACATCAACATCATGTAACAGAGCGGTGAGTGAAATGATTCTGAGGTGTAACACTAGGAGTTTGATTCAGTGTCTGTATCTCATACTAACACTGACGAACACAGGAGGCAGCAGACTTTTATACTGAAAGGTAGTCAGACTTCCTGTCCGTTGGCTCACAGGTGGCCCCTGTACGTGCGGATCTTGCGGCTGATGTTGCGAGCCAGCCGGTCGACGGCGCTGCTGATGTGTCCGAGCTCCCTCTTGGAGGTCAGACCGTCGATGTTTCCGCTGTACCACAACACCCACCCGGCCAGAGACATGAGCACGAACAGAGCTCCTGTGAACAGACCGGCGGCCGCGTGTTAGAGAGTCAATTCAGGGAAAGTCCACCACTTAGTCGAGTAGCTATGATCAAAAAATATATATACAACTGTTACAAAGGTGTGTTATTTTACGTATTCTATTATTACCTGTTGACATCAGCTGCCAGGAAGTAAACGTGGACCCAAGCTGTTTATATTTTGGATTTATTGACATCTAATATTTGCACTCTTTCTCGCCTAAACTGCTGCACAACAATTTCCTTTGATGTCAATAACGTTATATTTGATCTCTTATTGTCTTTTATCAGTCTTTCTTGTGTTTCCTCATTGATTTGACCTTTTTCTTTACAGTTTATATCACGCTGTAGACAAAACTATAGCTCATGATGTTGAACTTGGTGTTGATTTAATGTGTTTGAACATTAAATGTTGCTCGATGAAGCAGTTATCATGAACGGGAGTGAAACCCAGATAAGAACTGTATTTGCTTTCTGTTTCTGCTCAATGATTCTGGTTTAAAAGTGTAAAAATTAACATTACATCAAAATTGCACGAGTTCAGATCAAAGTGATGAAACTGTGAACTAAAAAAAGTTCACGTTTTATGTTTGTTCCTTTTTTTAAAAGCTCTGAAATTAAAATAAAACATGATCATTATTAATTTCTCTCATGGAAACAAGCTAACATGCATGCTTTCTGTTAAGATTGTACTTCCAATAAAAAAAAGAAGAGAAAATAAATATATTCTTGTTTGAGTTGCATGATTCAAAGTCTTTTCTGTATGTAATATTAATACATTTTGCTTTTTAACATTTTTAATTGAAACACAGGAACAAATCAATCTCCTCACTAAAATATCAGATTTCTTTTCCACTACTGAACGATCCCACTGAACTAATAAACCAATAAAGAACGACCAACGACTGAATGTTTTCCTCTTTCCTACTTCATGAGTTTGTAACTCATCACATCTACTCCACATCACTGGGGCTGTTGTTTCATACCAGTATAGACCAGCAAGTCTCCAAAGTCCCGCCCTTTGATCTCCAGGGGGGCGAAGACTCCCACCAGCAGAGCGGCTCCTCCCAGTAGATCCATCAACACAGCGAAGGCCAGAGCCAGTTTACAGTGGGAGAGGCCGTGACACAGGCCCATCGTGAACCTGGGGAGGAAGAGAAGAAAGGCTGTTATTATATTTTAAAAAACATTCAAATGTGCCATTTTTTTTCACTGAAATCTGGCTTTTAGAGCTGCAAACACATGTTTTTAGTGTCCACCATATATTAATATGCATGTTTACCCCGAATGTAGAATAAAATGCTACATTTCTAGGTTTTTCTTGAATGCTAATTGTCATTTTCAGCATAAAACACTTAAAGATGAGTTAGAGATTCATACTGGGATTGCTTTATGTATTTGATGTCAGACATACCATTTACAAAATCAGCAGCCCAGAAACTGGCAGCTCATTGAAACAAATAGAAATTCATCAAACTTTGTGTTCAGAGAATCAAGCACATGATTAGAGGAGTAACGGCAGGAAGGAGGTGCTTGTCTCTGTAACAACATGGATCATAAAATCAATCATTAAACCAGTTTAAAGAAATGTTATTAGTACTTAATGATACATTAATATAATAATACACATAAGTCATTGGTATTATGTGTGCTTTAATCAATGATTGAAATAGTGCAGTGGTGGAAGGTACCGTAGTACAGTTACACAAGTAGTCTGTTGTATTCAAGTACAGATTTGAGGTACTTTTACTTTACACAAGTATTTCCTTTTCTTTCTTAATGTTGCAATGTTTCTTTGATCATTTTAAAAACAATTTACTTCAAAGTTCATTGCACATGTAAAATAAATAAATAAATAAATAACTTAGAGGCACTAAAATCATTCATTTTCTTTTTAATCATTTTGATAATTTATTTATTTTTAGTAACCAAACAATTAATCTATTAAAAGTGAAATAATAATAATCATTAGATAATAGTTAGAAATGAGCTCCAACTACAACAGTAAAGGCCTGTTTATACATCAATGCATGAGTAATAATAATCTAATATTAATATATAACAGTACAACAGTCACAGGGCACATTTTTCTGACTGTAGGCTACTTAAACACTTTTACTGAAGTAACACTTTCAATGCTGCGCTTTTACTTGTGGAGTATTTTTACAGTGTTGTATTAGTACTTTTACTGAAGTCAATGATCTGAATACTTCCTCCACTGCCCGTACAACCAATATGTAATCTATGTTAGCCACCATGTTCATAGCCTCCCAGCTAACGTCACCAAACACCTGTGTGACTCTGGCCAGAAGCTTTTCAGGTGTAACAGTGTTCAGTTATGACGTCATCATGTCTGTGAGTCTTCTAAACAACATTTAATGTTGTTTTTATTGTGCGAATAGTCCGACAAATATGAATAATCTAAAAGTTAATTATCATTGAGCTTCATGAACTCAATCACAGCACAAAGCCTCCTCAGGTGAGTCTGTTTTCTGACAAAGATTTTTGACTTTAAATCAAACAGAACATTGAATTCTACACCATTTATTATATTTATTTATGTTCTTCTCTGACTCACGTGTTGTTGTTGTCCGTCCAGCTGCATACAATCTCAATCGCTCCCGAAGCTCCTCTCGTGCAGCTTTTCTTTGCTTCCGCGTTGTTCACCTTTTCTGCGGACGTCGCCTCCTTCTCCAACCTTACCTGCGCACCAACCCCCCCCCCCCCCCTCAGGTGATGCGTTTCCGGTCTGGCCCCCCAGTTTCAACCCTCCAATCGCGAAAGAGCAGCTCGAGACACTTCCGTCTGAGGTGGAGTCATGCAGACAGACAGTAGGAGCTGCTGAGGTGTTTGGACAGAAGTATTAAAAGGTGCTTTTTTTTCTGGAGCGAATTAACACGCATCGTTGTGCGCATGTGCGTACCTGAGCGTGGTACACCTGTTGAAGCCACTTAATAATCAGGTAATTGCCGCTGAGGGTGAGGTCGCGCGGGCAGCTGTGTGTCGTTTCAGGCTGTATTACAGAAGTATAACTGGAGACTAATAATAACAAGTCTATCACAGTATGTCAGTGTATTACTGATAAGTGCAGCTCACCTGAACGGACCCTTCAGTCATGAACTCTCCAACCAACAGAGACGATGCACACCAGCCAGGTAAGAGCACCTTTTAAATGGCGTATCCAGCTCGTGCTACCAACCCACTGACGGGTGCGTTTAAATGACTTTAACGTGTTATAATGAGCTAAATATCACGTCTGTTCTTAGACCCGACTGTCTTTGTTTAATGTGTTTTTCTCGACATGTTACAAGATTTAAAAGAGTTGTGGAGCAAATCACTTACTGCCTCTAAACTTCCTCCAAAAAGTCATTATTATTGATAAGCTAATACATTTTAGTCCACGTTTTTATGACCTAATACCTCATTTAGTTGTACACACTTTAAACGCTGTTTTCTATGTTATGACTATTTTACTGATGTTCTGTTTTGTTGATTTAAGCTTTTAGTTTTTGGCATTGTGTATATCATTTTATTGATATTTTTTACTCCTTTTTTTAAATATGTATTTTTAAATTTGCACTCTTTTGTACTGCTGCTGCACAACAGTTTCCCTCCAGATAAATTACATTATATCTCCTCTTATTTGATCATTTATTGTCTAGTTTATGTAAAGCGAAAGTGAATAACCTAAAAATAGTTTAGAACTTTATTAACTTTGTTATTGGAGTTGAAACAATAAGTCAGTCCACAGTCATTCACTTTAGATATTGATTCATTGTTTAAAGCTAAAATGCTGAAACATTTTCTGCTTTCAGCTTCTTAAAGATGAGGATTTTGTACAAATTGCTCTGAGGAATTGTGATTGCCAGATTTGCATTGACAACATCGTGTCTTATGATCAATTTAATAATTTTAGCCCAAACCATAAGACGGACTCATTAAGTGCTCGGTGATAACATTAGAGGAGGACATCTTTTAATGCTCTAAAACACTGTGGGAAACCCTGATTTATAAACTCAAATCAACTAATAAAAGAAGAATCAACAGATGAAGTAATAATGAAAATAGTCTTTGGTTGTGGTGGACTTAACTTGCTAATGTTCTGCTGTCTTGTGTGTGATTGTCAGAGCACTACATGCCCCAATCATCATCCTCCTCATCGTCAGGAGGAGGAGGAGGAGGAGGAGGTCTGTATCTGGATGCCTATGAGGTCTCCTTCCCTCTGGAGGAGAGCATCGAGAGGCCACCTGCGTATCACCTGAACCAGGGTGAGCAGATGATGGACGGTACGTCACGTCTACGACACATGACCACCGCTTTACTTCCAGCGTTTCACCAGCTTCATGAAGTAGCAGCAGCAGCAAGCTGGGATAGTTAGTTAATCAGCAGTTAACGGTGTTCATGAAGAGGTCAATAGATGTTGGAAAGTCTGTCAATTTGAATAGTGTCTGAGATCAATTTAACCCTTAACAAGCATGTTAAAACCCACAGAACCCAAAGTTCTTCCTTTAAACACACTGTCTTTTATCTAACTTTGAAGAAAGTGATGAAGGATATTGGGAATATTAAATTTCTGACATCACAGTTCTCCAAATCAATATACTGTTTATGTGTGTGTACTGTGTGTATATATATACACACACAGTATATGACGAGTAGTACATTTCTTCTTTTAAATAAAAGGCAAAATAGACAAAAAACACGACAATGTGATGACTTGAGAATATAACATCACAAAAAGAAAATACGAGAAAAAAATAATTAATTCATAAGTAAATAACAAGAGACATAATAAAATGAATAATTAGTTTGACAGTATGGATACATTGAGAAATAATAATAAGAAAGAG
>NW_022280140.1:125101-133334 GCF_004355925.1 Anarrhichthys ocellatus
TATAAACAAAATATACATAACAAATGTGATGGCATGATAATATAACCTCACAAAAAGAGAAATAATATATATATGTATATATATTTATTCCGTCGTGCAGCTTAGCATAAAGTGTTCACTGTTGTACAACAGGAGCCCGTGTGAATCACACCAGCCTCTACATGTTAGTGGAAGTGAAGGGCATTCTCTTGAGACCTGTCTCTGAGGTTTACTCTCTAATGTCTCGTCCTGCAGAGCCCGCGGTGCAGGAGCCTCCTCACTCTCCGTACAGCCCGTTCATCCTGGTCTCTAACCTGCGAGCTCACCTGTACGTCACTCTGGAGAAGAACGCCTGGCTGCAGAAGCGCATCGAGGAGCTGGAGGAGGAACGCAACTTCCTGCGCTGTCAGCTGGACCGATTCATCGTCAGCATGAGGGGTCCCGAGGGTGAGGAGTCGGCGAAAACATCTGTTTAGTTGAACGAGATCAACAAGTTAACATGACGGGAACATGCATAAAACTCTCTACCAGGATTCCTCCAAAGAAACTTAATCCATGATAAGAAACAATATTCACATGTAGTGTATTTGTTTAATATACTGTATTAATATAGGCAACAGATAATTCATAAATTAAATGTCATTAATATCCGTTAGGAAATATATTGTAAGCAGCTAAAATAAGCACAATATACGTATGAAATAGCCTCTCGTGTCACTTCTGGTTGCAAAAAAACAAGATGGTGACGGCCAAAACTGCCGAACTTGAGGCTTCAAAACAGCAGTGAACAAACCGATGGGTGACATGTATGGAGTGGATGAAAGTGCAATGATTCCTCTGTATTTATGTGGAGCAAAAGTATACATTATTTTCAAATAGAAACACTCGAGTAGAGTTCCAGAAGCAGCCTTCACTGCATTACATTATTGGTGTCGTTTTTACACCATTTAGTTTGTCTGTAAAAGACACACAATGAAACTTGAATAATATATAATATATAATGATGTGTTTTCTGGGTTTCAAGAGTCAGTAAAAACATCTGCCCACCATGCTGTTCTTTCTTGTTTGGTATATTCGAGTTGAGTATTATTATACTTTCATACAGTGACAGAGTGGTGTGGAGACTCCCAGCGGGGTGTGAAGGTCCAGCCTGCCAGCTCTCCCTCCCCTCCCTCCCCCATGACCACGAGGTCTGGGATGACCCTGAAACGGCTGCAGGGATCAGGATCTCGGACCCGTCGCAGCACTGCCATCCCCGGTGAGCCAATCAACGCACCTTATCGTGTTAGAAAAATATTTAAGTCTCAAATATTACACGGAAATAACTGTCACATTATTTACCACCTCACCTTTCACGCCTGCAGTGAAGCAGGAGTTTCATCTGGAGGAGGATAAATACTACACCGAGGACGAGTACGTGGAGGAAGAAGAGGAGGAGGACGAGGAGGAGGAAGACGAGGACTCCTCGGTGGAGAAGGGGTCAAAGAAGAAGGGCCGAGGGCGAGCCAACGGAGAGCCGAGGATGAAGATGAGGAGGATCTTCAGGATCACCCACGGGAGGGAGAGACAGAGAGGTGGGGGCTAGACTATATACTATACTATATACAATACTGTATCGTACTAAACTATACTATGTACTATACTTATATACTGTGTACTGTTGTTTAATACATAAAGTTCTTTGTCCTGCTGAAGTCAAACCAGCAGATTTAAAGGGCCAGTGTGTAGGATTTAAAGAGATGTATTAGCAGAAATTAAATACAATATTCATAACTATGTTTTCATGATCACCTGAAACTAAGAATTGTTGTGTTTTCGGGATCTTAAAATGAGCCCCTCATAACTACATTGGGAGCGGGAGGAGGGGTCCGCCATATTGCACCGCCATGTCTCTACAGCACCACCAGATGATGCCAAATCCTACACACTGTCCCTTTAAGAAATAAAAGCAAGCACCAAAAGCATAATTCTGTGTTTGAGTCCAAATGAATCCACATCAACCAAAAGCAGTTTCTTATGTTCAGTATTTCCACCCTCCATTTCATCTCCCCTCTCTCTACCTGCTCCTCCCCAGTTAAAGACCCAGAGGGGGTCATGATCCGCTACAAGAAGATCCTGACGACCTACCAGCGGGTGAGGAGCATGTCCCGAGCCTTCCAGATCCACGGAGTCGACCGAAACACCATGGCCTCCACCTCCCCCATCGCAGAGCTGCTGCTGATGGCTCCAGAGAAGGTCTGACTTTTTATTTATTTTTATTTTGTTCCTGTTCGTGATAGCCGGCATGTGTCTGGACTGTAGGACAAAGTCAGTCGCCTTCTATAAGGCCAACAACCTATGCTAATAAAAAAAAAAAAAAAACTGTATATTTTAATATGTGTGTAATTCATACGCACTGAAAAATGTAGTATTTTTTTTTTGTTTGGGAGCAGTTTTATTACTTAACTTAAGCTCTGTTTTAATGATTGCAACACCGCAGACATTTGCTTGATCCAAAGTTGTAGAATAAAAACAGTTACAGACATTAACTTTTGTTTTCTAATCGGCTAAACAAATTATCCTAAACACTCAACTGATCACAATTTCTGTCCTTAAAATGAAATCGACTCCCTAAACCAGGGGTCCCCAAACTTTTTCCTGTGAGGGCCACATAACTTTTCCCTTCTCTGATGGGGGCGGGGTCAGCTTGGTGTACAAATGTATTCTGCTGAGCTAACAGTCCACTTTTTAGCTTTGAGAGTTTGTCTGCTCGCATTTGGCCTTGCAAGTTATCATACTTGTCTTTGTGACGGGATTCATCGGCGCAGATTGTATTCTTTGAATACCGCCACCGCCTCTTGACAGATGAGACAAACAGCCTTTTCTTTGCATTGAACAAAAAAATAATCGTTTGACCACTGCAGGTTAAATACCCTGCATTCTGAATCAATTTTTCTCTTACCTAACCTTTTCGCCATTATTCCGTTCTATTTGACAGGGGCTAGTCTAGGATTTGCGTGGCCAGACTGAAAAAAAATCATAATGCGTCTCTGGTATTGTTCAGGGGGCCGGGCCAAATGTGGAGGCGGGCCGTATCCGGCCCGCGGGCCTTAGTTTGGGGACCACTGCCCTAAACAGTCGTTATGACAGTTAGTTTAGTGTAGCATTGGTATAAATAAAGCAGATGTAAAATCATTGCAATACAATTATTTGTCAGCATCTTGTTTCGATACACTCTAGTCTCGGCCTTGACTTGGTCTGAAACCCTCAAAGTCTTGGTCCTGTCTTGGTCTCGATACACCCTGGTCTTGGTCCTGTCTAGGTCTAGATACACCCTGGTCTCGGCCTTGACTTGGTCTGAAACCCTCAAAGTCTCGGTCCTGTCTTGGTCTCGATACACCCTGGTCTTGATCCTGTCTTGGTCTCGGTTTAGGTGGTCTTGACTGCAACGCTGTTATGTTGTCGGGTTTAAAAAGGTCTGCATCTACCGGATTTAAATGTCCACTAAATCAAAGACCGCCTCTGACGTTCCCGCAGGTGGCGGAGGTCGGGGAGTTCGAGGCGTCGAAGGAGAAGCTTTTGGATTACGCCCGGCGGTGCTACAAGACCATGGACGAGCCGACGCACGCCAAGGTCCAGGCCATGAAGAAGACTCACAAGCTGCTGCCGATCTCATACAGGTTCAGAAACTGACCAACAGGCTGGAGGAGACGGGAGGTTCATCTTTATTTTGAACTGTTTCCACTTTACTTTTTCATTGCCTTAAAAGAAGAAGAAGATACAATACATGTGGAAATGTTATTAGATGCCAAATAACAGGATTTATTTAGTTTGAAAACATTTAAGGTTTTTTGCTTGATTTGTATTTGTGATTTTCCTTTTTATTCATCGAGCAGCTGTAAAGGTGGGAAGGATTTATTTTTGCTGTAGCTCAGTTGTTGTGAAGATTTTCATTCGAGGTTAAAGTCACTTTTTGCTTTTCCTCAGGAATTAACTGGAGTTATACTTTAACTAGAAGACACCAAAGTAATCAGTAAATGTGTCATTCTGGACAAAGACTTGAATTTGCTCTGGGAGTATTTACAGACCCTAGATGATCGTTTACTAAGATGACTGGCCTTTTGTTTTGTATCAAAAAGAGATATATATATTTACTTATTTATTTATTTGCTTTATTTGTTTTTGACACAGTTTTTGTAGTGTATAAAATATTATTTTATAAAATATTTGCTATTGGTAAAAAATGATCATTTGTTTCGTTCATATATTTGGTGCCTTAGTTATGCATTTTATTTATGTTGGCCAGATGTGCGTGCTGATGTTGCAGTTTTGTGAACCGTGTGGTATTAGAAGGTTTGAAATGTTTTATCACGAAAGAAAGTAAATCGCTTTAAATGTCTGATTGTTTTGTTTGTTTTTTTTACAATCGGGACACAATCCATGAATGATGTAATTGAAGGTATGAATTCAGTTAGAGTCCAGCATTCAGACGAGTAAATGAGAAATAATACACCACGAGACACTAAACTCCATTTTACGTTTCTACCATTTATCTACATGCTCTGGTAAAGAAGTTGACTGCAGCAAAATGATTTAATTCTACAACTGACAGAGATTCAACTGATTAATTTAAAGTGACTGAACACAGATTTTACTTGTTGAATATTTAAGAAATGAGACAGATTTTGCTGAAAAGATCTTATTTATAATAGTATGAAGGCTGCAGCGCCCTCCGGTGGAGGGAAGGAGTAATGCAGATGTTACGATAGTTTATGATAACCTGTGATGGATGGGTCCTGAAAGTGGATAAGGGACCTGAAACAGATTTAGCGCCATCGACACCAAGTTCAATACACTGCAGTCAGTTTTAAATAAAGTGGTCATGGAATATTCATAAATCACTGCAGGAGTCGAGATCCAGAACAAGGGTGGATAACGTTTCTTTTTATTGTGATGCCATTTACAAAAGAATATAAGGAGCCAACAAAAGTAAATGTGCAGTTTTCAAGCAGTTTCACTGCAAGAAAATTTGCGTTCATAGACGCAAAATGTATTTTCTATCAAAATAACTGTCCACTCTCCTTATTTCTAAATTCTGCCTTTTTTCCTATAATGCATTCCTTTAGTTAATGGTGTAACGTTTGGGTACACAATTATGTCCTATTTTAGTAAGTACATTGTCCACACAGAGATTAATGTAGCCTGTAGCCGCGTCCATATCGGCATCATTAAACGTTTCGCAATCTGTGCACAGCAAACAGCCTTTAAGTTGTTCTGTATCATCTTCTGGCCACAGTGTCACCGGTTTAACATGTGGCTTTATATGTGGGAATTATGTGGATGGTGTTGTGGTCAGAGTTAGCCAGGGGAGGTTTAAATCTGGAAACATCGGCAAAAGGTCACTGGTTGGTGCATCCATTCATCACACATTCAGGAAAGTCTGGGTTAATTTCATAATAAAATACTAATAAAGAGAAACCCACTAGGATCTGACAGTAAAATAACAAGCAGTAATAAATCAAACACTTAATTTATTGTATATAAATTCAAATTTGTACTTGATTTCATCGTGTTTTTAATTTATTACTTATTTTATTGAATTTAAATAATAAAGTATAACTTGAACATTTTATTGTCTCACGTGCATGGTCTCAAATTTTAAAATTGCTAAATTTCTTTTGTCTTTACTGTTGTTTTTTTGGTCTTTTAGGTAAGAAATAAACAAACTTGACAGGATTTAAAGAAATGAACTTGAAAAAGATAAACCTGTTGGTCTGTCACGATAAAAACACAGTAAACTAGAGTCAATGTCGACCTCTAAGCAATCAATTTCATGGTAAGAAATGATTTAGACAACGGATTTGTCACCGTTCTTGGTTGTGTTATTATAAATAAAGTTGAGTTTAAAAAAAATGTACATGGAGGGGCGTGGCACAACTCAGTTTAACCTTTCACCTTAACAAACAGTCCAATCAGAGCAGGATCTATCCCGGAAGTAGTAAAAACCAAGCTTCTCGTGACCGACAGAAAGCCTTGACGAATAAGAGTACGGGAGCGGCCAGCCATCGACCAGTCACAGACGAGCTGGGCGGGACTTGTGTCCAACAGGGCATCGGAAGGAGGAGGTGTTCCTGGCAGCCATCTTGGATGTGCGGAGTGATTGTTTAAGCGAGAAGAATTGACATTATATTTTTTTTAAAGGAAAAAACAGCCTTTGTACTGAATCGTTGAAGATTTACCGGAGTGTGGCGACCGAGGGAAGACATCGCAGCTCGGTAAAATCCAGGTAAATTAATCGCAGACTCAAAGGTGATGCATTTATGAGCCTTCCCCCCCCCCTTCTTTCCAAATTGTGTCTCCCACATCAGATAGAAGCTGCAGCTCTGCACACTGACAACACATCAACGCGTGTGTTTACCGTTAAAAAGACTAAACAGGCGCACACATCTGCGTCCAGATGTGTGCGCCTGTTAGGTAAAGTAACGCTAACGCAAAGCTAGACTTTGGGTTTAGTCTGTTAAAAAAAAGTAATGTTAATCCAACCTGTAAAAGAACCAGAACATGCACGTGAGCTCGGTGTCAGACTTTAAATTACTCAAATATGTCTTAGTTTCTAAAGCTAAGTTTAATTTATCTAAATAATATAGTTAATCTGACATAATGGATCATCTGGGTCAGTGGATCGAGTCACACACGTATCATAAATAATCTAAAATAATATTTAAAGTGTGTGGGTGCATTTAAAATGTCGTAGAGGTTTTATCTGGGTCAAATATTTAAAAATAAAACGTTCCTTTATTGTATATTGTTATCAATGTTATTGATCACGTTGATCACCCAGAGGTGGGTTTTATATGAACAACGTTTTCTTTATTTAAATATATATATCTGTGCTTTATGTGAATAGTAGAGAGGTGAAGTACAAGAGAGGGGAGATAATAATACACTTTATTTAATGGCACCATTCATACAGGAGGTGTAGTTCAAAGTGCTTTACAACAAAGAGAATACATATTAACAGGCACACTTGAAAACAAGTACAAATACAACATGATATATGTATATACATATACACACACACAAGACAACGCTAATATTGGTCTTTACTAGTAGAACACTCAGTACAATGTTAAACATTTATATAAATATATATTATGTGGTAAACTGCAGTAGAAAAATTCATACAGAAAAAAACACAAACGTCAAGACAGAGACCGTCGTCAATGCTCCATTCTTTTTTTATTTTAGTATTATTTGAAGTGAAGGTGTTTGTCAAGAAATAACATTTAAACTACGTCATCGTTCCTAAATGTTACTTCTTCATCCTCGTATTTTTATTTGCTTTATTGTTATTTGCAAAGGCAGCAATCTGTGACAGATGTCCCACAGTGCAAAACAGCAGAAGGAAAAGTTAATTTAATCTAAATACTGAAAGTCCTTCAAGGATAGTAGCCAGGCCACATGTAGGAGCAGATACTTTACACTCTTGTGAAGTTATTTAGACTTAAATTTTTGAATTTTATACATCTTTAGTTTCACTTATGGATTCATCAAGTGTGGTCTGAAAACGTGCCGGCTCTCACGCTTTGGTGCCTCACGCTTGAAGCCATGAATCTCAATCAGAAGTGTCCCAATGAAGGCGTCTTTCCTGCCTCTTATTCATATCTCGCTCCACTTTGTTGTGTGAAGATCTCGTGCTAACGTAGTCAAACATGCATCACGTTCAGATTTCTCCAGCAGTTTGATTGCAGAATAGGATTCATCAACTATAAATATCAACAATAATCCGTAGGTTTCGCTATCAAATCAGCCGTGGAAATGCATAAGATCACAACTTGAATAGAACTTCTTCAAACTTGTTCTCCGGTGTTGTTGAAAAACATTTTAGTCAGATGTACACATGATCAGCTGATGTGCATTCCTGGAAATGACTCTTTGAACATCACAGATTAAAGAAACGAGTATAAAAGTATCCAAGGACGATGTTTCTTTTAGTCCCAGTCAACTCCTGTCGGGACATTTTGGAGGGTAAAGGTTCCATCATCAGGGATTCACTTGTTCAACATGTTCATTTGTGTAATAATGTGCACTTTCCCTGTTTTAATTAAACCAACAAACGCACATGTAAACAGTCTTTTGTCTCTCGTTTCCTGCAGTGAAAGACGGCATGAAGACATCATCCTAGTCATCAGTCATGGCCGATAAAAGGAAACTTCAAGGTGAGATCTTGTGTGTGTGTGTGTGTGTGTGTGTGTGTGTGTGTGTGTGTGTGTGT
>NW_022280140.1:133344-137709 GCF_004355925.1 Anarrhichthys ocellatus
TGTGTGTGTGTGTGTGTGTGTGTGTGTGTGTGTGTGTGTGTGTGTGTGTCCCATCAAAACACCTGAACTCGTGCGAAGCAAGACTCGTGATCTGATCAGGTTCCAGGTGGGTTGAGGTTTACGACAAAGTAAACAAGGTAACGCAGGAAGAGCCACAATTTACATTTCCGTGATCTGAAAGTCCCTCCGATGGCGTCTACGCCCGTCTGTCACTGTAAGGAGGATCAAACACCAGATTCAAACATGTGCTCGGCTTTAGTGAGATCACACCCACTGCTGCTTTGTTCTGTTATGTGACCCGAAGTGGAGAAGCAAAAACAACTTTTAGTTTCACGCTGCTCGGTTGACAAGAGAAGCAGGAATGTAAACAGAAGTCACCAGCAGCTTGTTCCCCGGGTCGTCCTGTCGGGTTAGAGTCGGGTATACGTGTGGTTTTGGTTTCTGTAGATTCAGCTCAAACATGATGGATCTACCTGAGCTCTTTGTCACCTTTTATCTTCTCAAATAAGAATAGAAGAAGAACAAACACTGAACAGGAGCATCGGTATGCTGTTCATTTTCTTATTCTCAGGTTTCCAGTGCGAGTGTCCGTCTCTCTTTCCTGCTGAATAGATCCCAAAGTGACTTCATCAAATGTCTCGTATTGTCCGACCAACGGTCCAAAATACAGTCGTGCTCCATTCACTGTCACGTTAGACAAAAGAAAAGAAGACTTAAGAACCTGGAACCATCAAACTTTTGGAGTTTTTGCTTTAAAAAAAAGATTAAAAAGCGATTTATTGGATAATTCATGCAGCTCTGGTTTCAAGATAACTGTAGAGAACGTTCACTCCTCACACACACGTGTGTATTTATGTGTGTCCATTGAGTCTTTCAGCAAAGAACCACCTGCAACAGATGTTCTGGTTGACTTTATTTCATGGCGGTAGATTGTGTTTAGTTCTTGAATCTGTATCACGGTGTCTTTAATACCTCCACAGTGAGTTCAGACCTCGTGATGCCGACGTTGTTTTGTCCCCGTTTGAAACTAATTAATCTTCATTATAAATGAAAGAAATAACAGTTTTAAAGTCAGTCAGCATTCCATTTCACCGTGAGCACAAATTCAATTATACAGAGTTATGAAAAACAACTGTTTAATTGAAAAGATTATTTTTCTGAACGGCTTCAGAAGCTTTTTTTAGCTGCTAAACAACTCCGGCCAACATTCTGTTCTGTTACAGGTGATTAAAACACGCTGTGGCTTCTTTGTATTTCTGTAAACTGATCAAATTCATCTCGGGCGAGTCAGACGAGCACTTACAAAGAACATGAATATATATACAATTAGAAACATAAAATGTGTTTTCATACAGACTACGACGTTCGTTTGTTGCTCATCTTTCGTCGAGGCGGTGTGTTACTCCCTCTACCGCTTTTTATTCACCTTCACCACAATAGGCTGTAGATTCTTTTACGTTCCCTTTATTACGTCTCGACAAAGTCGTGTCCAGCTGTGACTTCTTCTTCTTCTTCTCCTTCTCCTCCTCCTTCTTCTTCTTCAAACCGGCAGCAGATGTCAGCAACTGTTGTCCAACTCGGACCGTAAATAACCGCCACGACGAATGTAAAATGTACATTTATTTTGTCAGATGGAACGGTCAAAAATCCATGAACAGTAGTTCTATTGGTTCCTCTGTGATACTTATATCAGTATCTCCACCCGACCAGAGCTTTGTGTATAGAGACGGTGAACTGAGGCTCTGCGTCCACCAGACGTCTTCCTCTTCTTTTATCTGACTGTCAGCTGACTGTCTGAAACACACTTTTCTGACGGGATTGATTCTTCTCGTCCCTTCGCGTGACATCTCCCGACTGAACCTCAACAAATATCTCCCCTAAAATCTCCCCTTCATGAAGAAGAAAAGATTAAGCACAAGCGCCAACTAGTCTCTGTCAAGTCTTAATGTATTATTACCGAGGAGGTGGACTTTCATCTAAAAATAACTCACCCGCAGCACAATCCTCACATCAAGGCAGTTTAAGGCCCAACTACAGTTTGTTCACATCACTCGTTCTGTTCTCGGTCGCACAATCAATCAATCAATCAATCAATTAATAATCAGAACAACATTAATATAACCGTTACAGATTGTAATGAGTTAGAAAGCTTTTTTCAAACAGGAAGTTATTTAGTCTTTAATGGCTCGTTCACAAGCACAACATTTTGTCCATTTTTTAATAAAACTCTTTAACATTTTAACCTCTGATCCGGTTCTTTGGGCGTTCCTGAACGCAGCACACGGTTCATGCGATCACAACAACAACAACAAAAACACTGAAAAATCATTAGAAAATTAGAAAATATCCGTTTCCAGGCCTTCTAAATAAACCCAGAACATTTAGTAGAAGTCATGGAGACAAAACACCTGTTTATAGAGCGTCTGTGGTTCAGTTAAGATGAACTAACATCTATAGCCCGTTGGTTATAATCAGATCAGTTAGGTCATGTGACGTTCTGTTGTTCTCAGCATGGAGTGATGTCTCACTCTGACCTTGTTATTCTTTTTCATGTATAAACAGATGTTTTTTAGAGATCATATAGTCATGAAAAGTTGCCTGAAAGACATGGAAAATATATTAGTAAAAATCTTTCATTTTAACCTCCATGTTTCCTAAATGTCTCTCCTGGTCACAGCTCTCAGTTTCTACCAAACCCTCCTTCAATGTTCCCTCTTCATATCTTCATATCTTCATAGTCTTTCTCTCCTGTGCTGATTGGAGTTTACTTAAATAGAGTTTACTTAAATAGTAATTAAATAATCTCACATACGAGATAGTGTTTATTTTTATTTTTCTTTGACAACACAATTATCAAAGATGGCAGCAACAATAAATAGAGTAAATGTTTAAAAGTCGATGTAACTTGTAATGAAACATTTCAAATGATAACTACTAATACTATTAAATATATTGAGCTTAAATTAGGATAAATATATGAGTTAAACATCATCTAACTATCTCCTGATAATCAGTATTCTACCGTTTTAATACACGGTTGTTGAGACAAACTGACAATAGTCTACGTAACAAATGAACGTTGTTCTTTCTTTATGGTTAATATCAGAGTTATGTGTGTGTGTGTGTGTGTGTGTGTGGGTGGGTTGATGTGTGTGATATAAGAGGCAGGCTATGTTACCTGCGTTACTTTGCCGCGTAGAACCTCTCAAACCTGGAACCTGGAATGACTTTTAAAAGATGTGTTTTCTGGTTTTTCTCCAGATAATCCGTTAAATCTGCTCCTTCGTGTTGTGATGTTTGTATTCTCTTTTAACGTGATCAGTTTTGCTTCTGTAATTGTTAATCCTGCTCCTCCTGCTCCCCTCGACTCCTCCTGCTCCTCTCGTCTCCTCTTGCTCCTCTCGTCTCCTCCAGGTGAAATAGATCGATGTCTGAAAAAAGTAGCGGAAGGAGTCGAACAGTTTGAAGACATTTGGCAAAAGGTGAGGAAGGATATAAACTACAGTTTGTTTAGATTGCAAGAAAATAGTCCCATCGCTATTTGCCAGAGACTTTTTTAAGTCTGATCCACAGTCTAAGATGTAATGATATTAAAAACTCAAATGGTTTGCAACTGGAATCTGTAAAATGTCCGAAAACTGTGACAAACTACAGAATAACAGAGTAAGAAAACCAGCAGAGAGAAGCTGCAACCAGAGAACTGTGGTATTAGAAATAACTTTAGATGTTAATCACAGCTATTGTTGACTATTGTTGATTATTGTTCCAGCCTCTAATTGTCATTATTTGTGTTTATTATTGGGGAGTAAATGCCGACAGAATGATGTTGAATTCCGTCTTCGGATGTTTTATTTACTGAGATTAAGATTTAGAGAAGTGAACGACGTCTCTTAGTGAAACATGTCAGTGTTTTTAAAGTGTTTATTTTCCTGCATTCTTTAAATTGATTTCCATTTTCTGCCTTGAGTTTCTGTCGTTAGCTGAGACGAAGGCCTCCGCAGCCACAGCAGTCCTTTAGAGGAGCGGGCGTCCCAGTTCCTTCACTGTACCCCCGATTATTGTGCTGCTGTGGTTGTAATGCTGATCGTTCACTAGTCTTGTTCTATCATCATTTGTATCATGTTTTTTAATAATCCATCTTGTCTCATGTTTGTCTTTTTTTCCGTGATTAATTGTGACTTTTTGCTTCTGCAACGAACATGAAATTTCCACCACAGAGATCAGTAGAGTTGCACAAAGCTAAAACAAATGTAAGTGTGCATTTAAAAAAAATGATATAACTAATAAACTGTACTTTTTTTATAAAGTGTTTATTTATTTGCATATAGTGTGTATCTTTTTTAACTGGCTTTTAATTTAATATAT
>NW_022280140.1:138109-141378 GCF_004355925.1 Anarrhichthys ocellatus
ATATATAAATAATATAAAAAGCTGATTCTGAGAATATGTACCTGTACAAATGACAATAAATCTAATGTAATCCACAATACTTTGTTTTCAGGCCGGCAAAACTTGTCACAGATATTGACGAGTATATTAATACGTATACTTATTAATTCATGTATTCTGTGCAGTATTTTCAGAACATATTTATAAAAACAAAGACATTTGCTGTATTGTTCTGTGTTTTGACCGGAACTTGTTTGACGCTGTCGTTTGTTTTCCCTCCTCAGCTTCACAATGCAGCCAACGCCAACCAGAAGGAGAAATATGAAGCAGACCTCAAGAAGGAGATTAAAAAGCTTCAGGTAAACACAGAGAGATCGGTCAACACCGGCTGTGGAAAGAGTTCTCAACATTAGCCCGTCAGCAAGTGAGACAGAAACAGCCAGATGTTGATGTGTTTCAGGTTTGGTCTCTGAAAGAGGATGAAAGGACATTGATTGTTTGCTGAGCTGATACTGTTTAACTTGCCTAGGTGTGTTAGTGTGTGTGTGTGTGTGTGTGTGTGTGTGTGTGTGTGTGTGTGTGTGTGTGTGTTACCATGAGGACCAAACTCCAAGCCAAGCCTGTTTGCTGCGTATACAACACTCAAGTTCACCATCCATGACTGTTGAGGACGAGTCTCTGCATGCTTTCACTGATGCATCTCTCCCTCCCCCTCTTCTTCTTCTTCTTCTCCTTCTTCTTCTTCTTCAGCGTCTTCGAGACCAGATCAAGACGTGGGTTGCATCCAACGAGATCAAAGACAAAAGGCAGCTAGTAGAGAACCGCAAACTCATAGAAACGGTGAGTAGGACCCGTCGCGGTGGTTACAACAGTGACTCTGGAGGATGGTGTTTGTTCTGAACTCTGGAAGTCTTCAAAAGGCTTTTAAAAAATTGGATTTGACAAAGTCCACGTCTTTCTAGATGATGATGAATGACTTATGGCTCGTGTAGGGAGATTACAAAGCTCTTTAAGTGACATATCGGGTAATAAGTTACGAGTTTACCTTCATTTATCTGCAAATATTGGACTTTCAGGAGTGAATGTAGCTACCAGGAGATCCTGATGGAAGCATCACAATCTACCGAGTGTTTACACCGAGATGTAGGACGTCACTGTGACAGTTCAGGGCCCGACTACAGGTCGGCTGTGAAGAGGCTCTAACGTCCTAGTTCTGCTCTGCTGAGTGGGCTTCTAATGGCTCCTCTGGTGCCAGACTTCCATTCATTGTTGCCAAGTTCTCCCAATTTACAGCTCCGTCATTGTTAAGATTATTTAAGAACAGAAGAATTAACAAAAAATGGGGATTTCCTCTGTCTTTTGTAGTGTAAAACAACCTGTGGTGTGTTTCCTGCTTGTAGAATATTATTTATAGTATATTGATCAACAAGTAGAGCTTTATTTTAAACATGCTGTGCTTGTCTCTTGGTCTTTGTGTGTCTGTCTGTCTGCAGCAAATGGAGCGGTTCAAAATAGTGGAGAGAGAAACCAAGACGAAGGCGTACTCTAAAGAAGGGCTGGGTCTGGCCCAGAAGGTGGACCCGGCCCAGAAGGAGAAGGAGGAGGTCGGCACGTGGCTGACGGTGAGTAACGTTGTCTCAAAATGTTCCTCAATACAAGTCGACTCTGGCCCACGCTCGCCGTTAATTTGTCTGCTGATGGGAACGTTTGTTATATTTTGTTTTTAAACTAAATCTGGAACTGAAAGTGGGAATAAAAGTGGAACCGAAAGCAAAATGAAGAGAAACTAACGTCTCGACTTTCAGAAAAACCCTCATTAACCAGCAGCCGCTGACATTAACACATCAGAGAGTAAGAGAGGACTTATATTTAGATGATGAAATGTTGGAATATAATGAAAAGTCTTCAAATCGCTTATTTTTGTCCAAAACTCTGAGATTTTCGGTTCACGTGAGATAAAGAAAAACGATTTTAAATGAGAAGTCGAACAGCTCCTCGTCACACGGTTAACCGTTTGTTCCTCTCTCTCTCCTCCAGAACACGATCGACACGTTGAACATGCAGGTGGACCAGTTTGAGAGCGAAGTGGAGTCTCTCTCAGTCCAGACGAGGAAAAAGAAAGGAGACAAAGAGGTCGGTCTGTCCTCACCCTCTCATCCATTCACTCTGTCTTTAATCCTCCTTCCTGGTATTTGCTCTCTTGTTGGTCCTCAGATAGTGTTTCCTACATGTATCTCCTGACGAGGATAACCTTCTTTCACTACTTCTCTCCTCTAAAGTCCTCTACGGGGCCTTTTTTATAGAAAAACGTTTCTTCTCCAACTGCTCCCTTGACGGGCACTGTTTTGCACGTCAACATATTTTATGAATGAGGTTTTCTTTCTGTATTCCAGAGGAGTTGCTGGACTCCTGCTGACGGGGCGCTTCTGATCTCTGCACCGTTAAACACCATTAGTTGGTCAGTTAGACTCGGTGGATGGAAAGGCTTGTTGCTAAAAAATAAAAAGTCCAACAGCAGCGAGAACTAAATCTTTAAAGCTGAAGTTTGTTTTGTTTTGTCTTTAAGTTCCAGGTGTTTGAAAAGATCCGAACAAAAGCATTTCATCCTGCATGAGACGGTTAATTCAGCGCGGTTCTCTCCTCATTCCTCAGCACTTAAAGTTTAAATGTA
The DNA here is from genome assembly GCF_004355925.1 of Anarrhichthys ocellatus. Taxonomy (NCBI): domain Eukaryota; kingdom Metazoa; phylum Chordata; class Actinopteri; order Perciformes; family Anarhichadidae; genus Anarrhichthys; species Anarrhichthys ocellatus. The sequence continues at coordinate 140,760 of NW_022280140.1, forward strand.
CCCTCATAGATCCTTTATGCACTCAGCATCCCGCACATTACGATCCATTGTGATGAAACGCATTAGTATGGTCCTCCCTGCGTTATAATCACATCAGTTCAGCCGGTGACCCCGTGTCGCTCTTGTTTGTTCTCTTTATCCAGATATCTCTGAGAAGAACACAGTTCGACCCTCAAACACAGGAAACAACACGCATGACATTTAAAGTGCTTCGGAGCATTAATTAAATATTGAAATCAGAAGTGGTGCTGTGCCTGTTGTATGATGCATAACGTCATGAAGTGCACATGTAGCCTTTCACTCCTGCACTGTATGTTTAACTTTAAAATTTTAATAAGTTTCTCATAAACCAGTTTTTTCAATGAATAATTGATTTAAATTAGTTTGTGCTTTGTATTGGAACAAGGTGGCGTACATCCCCTCCAGCATGTTAAATATGAACATTTTTACACCAAATAGTCCAATAAAAACGTGTTTGTGCCGTAAATGTAATAACATCTGAACTCGCTACATTACAGCTGTTGTTTCATCATTTCATCTGCTAAAAAAATAATAACTCACACCACAATCATCTTCCCCCCACACTCCACCCCCCCCCCACCCCCCCACCCCCCATCCC
>NW_022280140.1:141478-171502 GCF_004355925.1 Anarrhichthys ocellatus
CCCCCCCCCCCCCCCCCCCCCCCCCCACCCCTGTATCCACACCCCCCACCTTGCCCCCTCTTTACAGGACCGGATTGAGGAGCTGAAGAAGTTCATTGAGAAGCATCGGCACCACATCCGGATGCTGGAGACCATACTGAGGATGCTGGACAACGACTCGATCCAGGTTGACTCCATCAGGAAGATCAAGGTAGGCTCGTGTCTTCAGAAGACTTCTTGCTCGTAGACGCAGCTCATCTTATACAATATCTGACATTCGGTCTGTCTTTTCTAAAGGATGACGTGGAGTATTATCTAGACTCGTCGCAGGATCCGGACTTTGAGGAGAACGAGTTTCTGTACGACGACCTGGACCTGGATGACATCCGTAAGTTTAGTTTGCTTCGTTTGTTTGCACACAGTAGAAATATAAACTGTGTCAATTTAGGAGCAAAGCTCAGGTTCAGCCACAAGAGAAAGAAACATTTATTAACAACAGATGTGCAGGTAGAGCGAAGAAGATTCGGCTTCTGTTGAAGAAAAAACACATTTCAAGAGTTAAATAACTGCAGACGCTGTCATCCGCACCACGGCGTGATGATCCAAAACAGCGACCGTGTTGTGACCCTCACTGAACTCTTCTGTGTCTCTGATGAACCTTCAGCTCAGACGCTGGTCGCCACCTCCCCGCCGGGGAACTCGCAATTGGAGGACGAGATCTTCCAGAACTCGAGCAGCACACCAAACTCCACCACCTCGTCTTCACCCATCCCGCCGTCGCCGGCCACTTGCACTACGGTATGAAAACAATACGAGAACATTTACCCCCAAACTATTGTCTGTCGGCATGTCACGCTGACATTCTTGCACAAAGTGTTGAGGTTTTCATGCGATCACATTAACATCAAATAGTAGTAAACTGATCATCAGGCTGAAACCTTTCCACATATTGACAACTTCTCTTTTCTCTCTTCACTGAAAAGTAGAAATCCTTTAAAGAATTACAAGTTGTTGCGTTCAATATCTGAAATATAAGCGTGAGATAATTGCCATTGTCGTGCCCCGTCATCTGCTCTCATTGTCTGCTCTACTGTCATTATGTCCTCCGCCTGCAGTGAGAGCAGCTAGTGTGTGTGTGTGTGTGTGTGTGTGTGTGTGTGTGTGTGTGTGTGTGTGTGTGTGTGGGGGTGTGTGTGGAAGGCGTGGTTTTGTTAAATGCTGCTGGCAGAAGGTTAGCATTAAAAGGGAATGTAAAGGATGGGATGTAGAGTTCATTTAACTTTTTTAATGAACCACAGAGAGTTTTATTCCGGGGATTTGAACCCACAACCTTCTGGTCACGAGCGCTTTAGAAAAAAAATGGAAATCTGTGTGAATTTGGCTTCTTTAAGTTTTCTTTATTTCTTGTTTTTACACCCACTGACCGTGAACTTTGCTTTTTGGGGTTTTTTTTGTGGCTTAATGTTAATTTGTGTTTTTTCAGGAGAACTCAGAAGATGACAAGAAGAGAGGACGTTCAACGGACAGTGAAGTCGGTCAGGTGAGTCTCAACATCAGTCTGCGTCTCAGAAACACAGACGTCTTCATGAAAACCATGAACATAATCATGACGAGGAGTTATGTAATTAGACAACTCTGATAGTCCTTTCATTTAACTTTTTGCATATTTAACATATTGCTCTTCTGTCCATCCTGGGAGAGGGATCCCTCCTCTATTGCTCTCCCACAGGTCTCTTCCTCTTTTCTCTCCGTTAAAGGGGTTTTTTGGGGGAGTTTTTCCTGTTCCGATGTGAGGGTTCCGGGACAAGAGGATGTCAAATGTGTACATATTATAAAGCCCTCTGAGGCAAATTTGTAATTTGTGATTTTGGGCTATACAAAAATGAATTGAATTGAATTTAGTCAGCAATAAAAACAGGCAATCATTTGCTGGTTCAAGCTTCTAAATTGAGATTTTGTTGCTTTTTCTCAGTTTCAAATTCATATAAATTCTATATTTTTTGGGGGTTTAGACGGTCGTTGGGACCAGATAAGTGATTTAAAGTCGTCACCTCGGCGTCGGGGAGACGTGTGATTCACATTTATAACTTTATTATTAAATATTATATGTCATTTCATAGAGCAAATAATCATTTAATGAAAATGTATTGATAGATATATACATAATTAAAGGGTCCTAATATACTAATGTGCTATAATATACTCAAATTCTTCTTATTGTTATTAGTTGTGAAGTTATTTTGTATACCGTATGTATGTATGTATGTATGTATGTATGCATGCATATACACCAGTAAAACTTTTAGCCTGAGTCGAACATACTGTACATTTGTAATGATTACATAATAACACGGCCGGCACTTTGTACCTTAATACTTCTTTTCCAGTCACCTGTGAAGAACGGGAACCCCTCTTCCTCGTTATCCTCATCTTCCTCCTCCTCTTCCTCCTCCTCCTCCTCCTCCTCTTGCTCCTCCTCCTCCGTCTCTGGACTGACCTCATCCTCGCTCGGCTCCGCGACCATCGCCGGAGGAGGAGGAGGAGGGCTCGGCGGCTCCGGGTGCAGCAGTCACCTGGGCAGCCTGGGGGGTCTCCTCTCCAACACGTCCGCCGGCAGCTACAGCAACGCCACCCAGCAGCCGCCGCACCCGTCGGCTCAGCACCAGCAGCAGCAACAGCAGCAACAGGCCAAAAACTTAGTCAGCGCCTCCTCCTCGGCTCCCATCTCCATCCCCATGGCCTCCTCCAACAGCCACCTGGCCTCCTCTTCTCCCCCCAACGCCATCACGCAGGGGCTCTTCACCTCCATGTCCCAGACTCAGGCTCTGTCCGGGTCCACGCCGACCTCCAACAGCCTGGGCCTCAGCCTGGGGCTCTCGTTGGGGAAAGGCGGCATGATGTCCGGGTCCATGACCTCCAGCCCGATGTCCGGGAGCCTCGGCCTGTCGGGGATGAGCAACATGGCGAGCCTCCTGTCCGGCTCCTCCCCGGCACCTTACGCTCAGGCGGCCGCCTCAGGAGCGATCGGCTCCGGCCTGCCGGGCTCTCTTGGCGGCGTCGGCATCAACCCCACGACGACCAACAGCTCGGCGGGCTCCATCGGCAGCGGGAGCATCACAGTCGGCGGGCCGACGTCCTTGACCGGAGGTCTGCTGGGCCCGGCACCGGGGCTGACCAGTGTCGGCTCTGTGATGCTGGGTCTGAGCTCCGGTCAGTCGGGGATGCAGGGCTCTTCCCTGATGTCGCTGAGCCCAGTAGGAGGTCTGCCGCCGGGTAGCGGAGTGGGAGTCATCGGGAGCAACGGGGGCGGCTCTGGAACGGGAGGCAGCGGCGTCCTGGGCGGAGGCCTGTCTCTCTCCGTCAGGCCGTCCAGCCAGCAGAAGCAGAACGGCAGCTCCAGTGAGTATCCGACCGGACGATTGTCGCTCCACACACCGTCTTTGATATTAACCTCTGTGTGTCTTCCCTGTTAACAGGTTACAGCGCTGTGTTAGCAGACAGCTCAATAGACTCCGCCCTCACCAGTGCCAGCCAATCACAAATCAGCCAATCCTTGTCCTTGACCTCCCAAGCCAGTCAGCCGTGAGTATGTGGCGGATTACCAGTCAAGTATCGTGACCAAAACGGTGTTTTCTTTGTATTTGTGTCTCTTTATGTTTGTTCATCCTCTCCCATCATTCTCTCCCCGTCTCCCCAGTAAGGACACTGGTCCCAGCTTACTGGGCTCTATTTGTTTGTCGTCCGGCTCCCCATCGGCGGCCTTCTACAGCGAGGCCAAATCGGTGAGCGGCGGCAGCCTGCTGAACGGACCGCTGTCCTACTCGCAGTCCTCCGACAGCATCAAGGTGAGAAAGACATTTCAGATGTTTTCTAAATCTAAATAAGACCGACTAGAGTCTGACCGTTTAACAGTCTTACGCCTAAGAATCTGCTTGTTTTCTTTAAAAAAAAATTAATATCCTAAATCTCCACAGACTGTTAATTTGCACACAAACGCACTCAAAGCAGTTGTTTTTTTGCTTCCACTATGATTTAATTAATACAGTGAAATCCAAGCGGGGATTGTTACTGTTATTGTAATTATTATTATGGTCTCCTTGTGGTTTGTAGTTCAGCCAAAATCCACTGCCAACGGTTAGTTCTGACAAAAGAGAATAATAATAAACAACAACAACAACATGGAACTGATGAAGCTCAGCAGACCATCGTGTGTTTGTTTAACCGTCACAGTGTGAAATAAAGTTTTCCTAACGATCGATATCGCCCGATAATCAGTAAAAATATGCGATCGTGATTTATGCTTTCTGTTCCCCGATCTCTGATAATGTTCATCAACTTTATAAACAACCAAAGCCGTGTTTATTATGACAGGAGGAGAGCTAGTAATGTTAGCAGCACCGCTAACGGCTAACGAATAAAGGTTCACTTCAGTTACATTGTGATGCCTTCAGGCTCTGCTCAGTGAACATGAGGTAAATTATTACGTTGTCACGATGTGTTGACATGTGATAACGTACATGTTGATTAACTGTTTACACTAAGAATACATCATTAAAACTACTAATGACAAGATTTGTTTTAATCAATGAAAATACAATCTTTTATTTCCTTATCATTTGAATAGTGTGATTCTATAAAGAGACAACACTATAGATGTCTATAACAGAGAGGAAAACATTTAGAGTAGTTTGAATGATTTTCGGAGTCTTGTAGACCAGCTGCTATAATCAAACCAAACAAAAACACAATCTGTATCAGCATTAATCAGCAATATGTAGCAAATCAACGTGATCAGGGATCTCTAAAGGTTCAGCATAATCAAAGCAAACAGGATGCACAGTTTAGAGTTGAACAGAGAGAAGTCTTAATACTTGTAAACAGGGATGCACGTAATGGATTTAATGTAGTTTAAATGACGTGAAGGAGCATCTCTGAGTGGAGGGGACAGGAGCAAACAAACCAAAAAGAAAAAGTGATTTGCATGACAGCGTTATCACTGGTACGATAACTGTACACACACACACACACACACACACACACACACACACACACACAGAGTTCGGTAGAATCTGGTTTCCCATGATTCTCCTTGTCGGTCCTCATCAGCCACAGGAGCCTCTGAGCAGCCTGAAGTCCATGGCCGAGCGAGCAGCACTCAGCTCAGGGATGGAGGGTGACGTGCCCTCCCTGCACCTCACCCCAGGTAACGCACACTCACACACACACATACTCACACACACGCACACACACATACTCTCACACACACACACACACACACACCTACCTTGAATAAAAGGAGGTAGAGGGTTGCCACAGAGCAGAAATAGAAAGGCTGTAGTTTAATGGAACAAAATGTCATCTCACCTCCCACTCTCAGCCTCCTCTGAACAAAAAACTGCTGATGATATTATCAGCCCTGACTCAACTTCTCTCTTTGTCTCTCTAACTCCAAATCCCCCCCCCCCCTTCACCTCCTCTCTCGCTCCCCTACATCCTCTACTTCCTCCACCATCATCATCTCTCTTTGTCTTCTTCCTTCAAGTCTCCGTCTCCCGTCTCTCTTCAGACATCTTTCCCAGCAGCGTCGTGGTCTCCTCGGGCCCCCCGTCGGCTCCTCAGCTCTCGCTGTCGGAGGTCAGCATCCCGCCGTCATTGGGGGTCTGCCCGCTGGGGCCGGTCCCCCTGTCCAAAGACCAGCTCTACCAACAGGCCATGGAGGAGGCGGCGTGGACTCACATGCCCCACCCGTCCGACTCTGAGAGAATCAGGTGCGCTGAGATGTTCACGTTTTCCAACACACGGATAATAAAATCAAACAATTGTAAACAAACATCGTAGAGAGAACTTTCATGTCCGATTCTTGAACTTCTTGGTTCAGATTCTGCAGCTTTTTCTTTGTCATCCAGCTTAAATCAAAGAGCCACAGCTCTAAACTCACTTATTTAACACAAGGAATACTGTGGACATGAACTCCACTGGATGTTTTATGTATGTAGTACTTTTAAAAACACACACACACTGTTGCGTATATATTCTTTTATTGTAAGTACTTATATTGCGACATGAGGAGTGTGTTAGTTCTTCCTGCTGGTTAGTGGGTCGGTCATTAACTCGGGTACGCTCTGACCCGACTAACGTCGAGAGGAAAGAAAAGTGCTGAAAATCCACTGAGTGAATTATCCGACGTGTGCTCCCAACGGAGAGCTGAACGCGTGCGTCCGACTAATGGATTCGTTAATTGGTCCCAAAACGTTCATCAGACACATTCGATACGCCCGACCGATAATTAATGAGCGCGTGGCTTTGGATCAGCAAATGAGCGGTTTATGGTTGATAGATGGTTTGTTTCAAATCTATCTATGGTCTGTTTCATAATCATGATTCACAGATATCATCGTAAAACTGGAAGATCACTCCTGATCTCTGGTTACCGAGTATTGTGGAGCAGCAGAGACGTCACAACCTACGCATCATAAAATAAATACTTAAGTTTGGTTATGAATCCATTCAACAATCTAATCTTTTTAATGTTTTTCAATGAAAATTAAAATAATGCAAAAATTATAATTTCCTGTAATACAGCAAATCGTAATTTCAACATCAGTCAAAATAAAAGCCTTAAAAACAAATCTGTGGGGGAGTTTACCAGGTTGTAGCCCACTCTGCTACATCAGCCAAACTGTTGTCAGTTGAGTTGCATTGTGGGAAATGTAGGCGCCACATTTTGACCGTGAAGAAGAATGCGTGGATTGAAAATCCTCTTTTACTGTTGAACATGGAACTCATTAGAGAGATACGGAATGAAGCTTTATTCTGACGATCACTGCTTGTACCCGTTCATCTATATCCTCATCAGTCGTTTGTTTTCACTGTTAGTGGAGATTCTGGTCCCTTTAACCCCCCCTGTGTGGACATTACAGGCAGTACCTGATGAGGAACCCCTGCCCCACCCTGCCTTTCCACAACCAGGTGCCACCGCCTCACTCCGACACTGTAGAGTTCTACCAGAGGCTTTCCACAGAAACCCTCTTCTTCATCTTTTACTACCTGGAGGTATGCAGCGGGTTTATTGTCTGAATCTGTAGATCACAGTTAGATCATGCACCAGAACCAAAACCCTATCTCCTGCATGTGTGTCCCACCAATGAAACTCTTCCTCTTCCTCTTCCCTGCAGGGCACTAAGGCCCAGTATCTGGCAGCCAAAGCCCTGAAGAAGCAGTCCTGGAGGTTCCACACCAAGTACATGATGTGGTTTCAGAGGCACGAAGAACCCAAGACCATCACGGATGAGTTTGAGCAGGTCAGCCTCACGTCTTCCACCTCACGGGAGAAAGATGTGATGAACCACAAATATATTTTAGGAATCTGAATGAAGTCTTTCGTCAACGTATAAATGTATCGCTGCATGTTATCGGGTCCATTTTCACTCCATGTGAAATGAAAAACAAGTGGCGGCAGATTCTGCATTTCAGACCCTAGAACCCACTCGTCCTCTTGTCTCTAAAGAATGTTTGTTTGTTGTTGGTTCTCAAGGGAACGTACATTTACTTCGACTATGAGAAATGGGGCCAGCGGAAGAAGGAAGGCTTCACGTTTGAGTACCGGTACCTAGAAGACCGAGACCTCCAGTGACCTGCGGCCGGATGAACGGACAGCTGAGGAAGTGAGGGGGGGGGGCAAACGGAAGAAGACGGCTGCTGACATTCCTGGCTTCGACCTCGCCTCGTTGGTGGAGGGGGTGAGCGGGTGACCCTTCAACCCTCCCTCGTCACCCTCACCCCGGCAGTGATTGCTCCTGTCATCCTTCATCCTCCTTCCTCTTTCTCCCTCCTCTCCATAATCAGGCCTTTTTTTCCCCATCTTTTCCTGAACTGGAACTTTCTTTATATCAAGACTCTGGTTTGGTTTGGCAGAAAAAACACACACACACACCTTATAATCAGACTATCGTGAGCCTTTCCCCCTCGGTGTTCTCTTCGTATGTTGGCTTTAAAAATCGTTTATTTAGCCTCTTAAGAACCAAAGAGAGTTGGTTAATCACAGTACACACACACACACACTAAGTCTGTGCTGTGTCGGTGCTCCATGTCTGGACTCGAGTGTAGAATGTGGCTTTATTTTGGTAAATCCAGCGTCAGACGGGATGTGAACTGACTCGAGGTCAGCCGCAAGAACTCAGCGACCCGTAACCTGTAAGAACCGGTAACGTGGAGGCTCTGCCTGGTTCATTCTCTGTATTATACAAACCAGAAGGCTTTGGACATACGCTCAGATTATTAGGTACGCTTAGGTAAATACACCGGCAGCAGAGTGCTATTGAAGAGGCAAAACCTCCTCTAATGCATATCTGGACATTTTTATGCGTTATATCATTGTTTTCAGTGGTGGGACAGACGATAGAGAATGTGCCGATATGAACTTAATTATTAGGACTCACTCACTCTGTAACGTCATTTCACTAAAGCTCCTCGTTACTTCGGGGGTAAAAAAAATAGCTCGCTGCCGGAAAAGTACAAACGCTACACAAATATTATCGTGAAATGTAATTTAAACTGAAAATACAGAACGAGAAAAGAGCTGAACTTCCATAAACCTCCACATCATTAAACATTCGTTCCCCCCAAAGCCATCGGCTACGACTTCAGCTACGGGTCGTTTCCGCTCTAATCGAACCAAAGGAGCGACCTCTCGCTCTGACACCCCTTGTTTTTCGGTGGTGTTCTCCGGTTCTCCTGGTGCTCCTAGCTCGTTGAGCTCCGTCGCCTCGACACAGAACCGGTATACCCGACCGGCGTAACACCGACACATCCGTCTGTTCACCAAGGTGGGAAAAACGAACGCCGCCGCCAGCCGAATGTGGGTAACCGTCGTTGGTAGGTGGCACCGCAGAGGTGCCACCTACCAACCAGCTAGCCTGGCTCTGTCCAAGGGCCACAGAATTATCTTCACTTATTAACACGTTCCACATCGTTTAATCCAGTGTTAAAAGACAAGTTCTTGAGGTTCAAAGGGACTATTTCTTGTGAAGTTGACCCTCACATAACTCCCAGTAAAGACACAAATAATCGTTTTTTTGTAAGTTTTTGTTGGCGTATCGATCTTCTCGTCTAATTCTCGGAAGGAAGGTAAATAACAGAAGCGTTGGCGAACAGATCAGGACGAAATGAATCAGGATTTATCTGCTTGATGAGATCGGACTGGTTAGGAAACACAAACAGCTCCAGCAGCGATCGTGGGTGTTGGATGCTACCAGCAGCTGGATGGACAGTTTGTTAGTCTCCCACCAGCCTCCCACCAGCCTCCCTCCCTCCCTCCCTCACCTCCTCCTCTCTCTGTGCTGAAGAGCACAAACACCAGCACTGCTGCCCACACCTCCTCTGTCCTCCAGCTCTCCGCTTCACGTTTCACACACTGAAGGCTTTTCGACCTGGACTCACGATAAACACACACACACACACACACACACACACTCTCAGCTCTCACAAACCAACAAGTCATTCCACTTCCTGACCTCCGCTGCCGAAACACACAGCAGCTTATTGTTTTCCTTATTTTGTCTTTTTTTTATTTTGAATCACCCAAACATTTTTTGATTTTTCACTCCCTTCCTCCTCTTTTCTGTTTCTCTCTCTCTCCTCTTCCTCCTCTTCCTCCTCCTCTCTTCATGCCAGGTAGATATTTCCTTTATTTCTCAGGAAGTATTTGATAGATCATTTTTTATGAGGAAATGTATCCGCCAGCAGCTCCCCGTCGCCACAGCACAACGACGACTTTAGATAATCTCTCCCGACAGATTCGCAACCAAAATTATAAAAAAAAATTCAAATTTGTATCGATCGTTTTTGAGATTCTCGCTCCCTTTAAACCAGTTTCACCGGTTGTTGTTTTTTTTGTTTTTTTAGAAATGCCAATATTATCCTCCAATGTTTGGAGCCGCTCCTGGAAGAGAGATGCCATCTTTGTCTTTTTGTGTTCGTTGGATTCATTGTAGTAGAATAATTTTGTCAGAGATGGGGGAGGGGGGGGGCGGGGGGGAGGGCCCCTGTTCTTTGTCTAAAGAGCAGAAACTTCTCAAGAGGAGTGTGGGGTGTTTTTTTTATAGCCAGACGGACGGACGGACGGACGGACGGACAACTCTACACTTATTCACTCGACTGCTTTTAACGTTTTTGTTTACTTTTAGTTTTTTTGACAAGCGGACGGGATGAGAGGTCAAACCGAGAGGATGTGAATCTCTCTCTGCCCCTTGACAAACGTGTTGTATAGACTCTCATTCTTCAAACCTCTCCTTTTGGGTTTTTTGTTGTTGTTGTTGTCGTCAGACAGCATGGAATAATGACACTTGCAAAGTGGCGCTGAAAAAGTAAATAATGACATAACCATGAATAAAGGATTGTAAAATATTAATAAAAGAAGTACTTTTCAGAAAACTGCACTCGTGTGATGGTTTGTGATCCGTTTCAGATACTTTCTCTTTAATCTTCAAAACATTTTTACTTATTGTTTAAATTACTAATTACACTCCGACAGCAATCAATACGTCAAACGCTTTGCCCGTTAACATTTTTACACTTTGAATTTCCTCTTTTCAAAGTAAAGGTGTTTTTTTTTTTTTTTTGGTTGGGTGCATGAAATGAGGTCCGTTGTTAATGTGTTAAAGCTGCATTCTCTCTAGTGTCCACCAGGGGGCGACTCCTCTGGTTGTATAGAAGTCTATGAGAGAATGACTCTACTTCTCTCTTGATTTATTACCTCAGTAAACATTGTAAACATGAGTTTATGGTCTCAATCTCTAGTTTCAAGTCTTCTTCACTACAGCATGATGTTCATTTAGTACATTATGGTCCATTTAGAGTCACACAGACCATAAAGCAGGGGATGCTTTAGGGCGGGGCTACACAGTGATTGACAGGTCTCTACCAGAGACTTATACGGCTTCTCTACATCACTCCTCAGTCCATATATGGTCACTTCCTGTTCACTGGTTGCAAAAAAACAAGATGGCGACGGCCAAAACTCCTAACTCAAGGCTTCAAACCGGTAGTCACTTCTTATATACGGTCTACGTTGTCAACAAAAGCTTTTTTCATATTTAAACGTTTTGTTCTACGATATAAAATACGTCAGTAAAGCTTGAAGCTTTTTAAAAATAATTCCCGAGTGATTAACAGCGGCATCATCATTTATCAGTCATTAGCCGCCAAATGGTAAAACCTGTAAAACTTTATAAAGAAGTAAAAATAGTGATACCTCACTATAAGAATACTTCATTGCTTTTGAAATCCTACTTAAGTACTGGAGTATTATCAGCAACATGTACTTTAAGTATCAAAAGTAAAAGTACCCATTATGTGAAAAATGTGTGTTTGCAGGTGTTTTATTTTTTTAATTTAGTCCAGCAAACTGAAGGAATGTACTGGAGTATAATATAAAAATAAAGTAATAATGTTACTTTCCACTACTGTCCAATACATAACCATCATTATGTACTAAATCTTACTTGAATTTTAGCCATTTTCCTGAAGGAATCCCCGTCTTTGGGGAGAAAACTCTTACTAAATCAATTATTCCCGTAGCAACACTCCTCATACTGGACCTCCATCAGAGGAGAACTCTCCTCTGACTCTGACTCTCCTGCATTGGAGAATGAACGTTAACTCTGCAGCAGCAGCACATTACTGCTGCACGTGTCACCTCACCGTTAAACAGGAAGAGAGCGTTTCCCGGCACCTCTTCATGCTGTAAGCGCGGCTGCATTATGAGCCGTATGGAACAATAAAGCTTTAATGAGGCTTCAGTGGGTACGTGTGCCGCTTGTTCTCAGAGAAACACATTAGCGGGAGCTCATTGGCCTTATGTCAGCACTTTATACATTTAATCTACATTCATTTAAATATTATACAATTTAGAGATTTATTTGTGTGCAAATTTATACTTTTATACAATTTAAGTTGTATTCTTTTTTTTATATTTTACTCTTTAGTTTGTTGCCTTTGTTGGATGGATGTAGTTATAACACAGATTAAAACATAATGTCATTAAATATTTACCCACGGAGCACTACATGAAGCTGTTCAAATGAGCTCTACTTGCACCTGCTACAATATTTACATATACAGTAAAAGTACTTCAAAAGTATGTGATGAATTATTAATGCACTCATTAAAAGCACATTTTGCACACTGAATGCTTTTACTTCCGATAGTTCGTGCACTCGTTTCTATAGATGTATTCTATGGTTGTATTTAAAGCGCTAAATGGAGAGTTTCAAAGTCACATTAACAGTTTGACACCTGCTTTGAATTTCACCTTTTAGTTATTTATTATTAATAAGTCAAGTGGAACATAGAAAATACACTCAATTAAACACAAGACACAAGAAACATAATGAAATACTTCAGATACGACAGAATAAATAATAATACTCACACTTTAACACGCCAATGTAACAATATAAGCAGCATATTGATATTTAACAATGGATTTACGACACACTATAATATAATGTAAGTGTTTATCAATGTCAACACCTATGAAAGGAAACAGCTGTATGACCAGATAATTAATAAAAAGATAGTTAAACACGAAAGAAATAATATATAATATGTTTTTATAATTGTTATATGTAATATATTTTAAATGTCCTATCTGTTTACAACTACATTACGGTGTTTTAAACCATGTATTAAATGTCACACTGCTTATGAACAATACAAATACATATAATTAAATTAGTATTAGTAGTATTATATAATAATAATAATAATAATAATACAAGAATTAAAACATCAGGGACCATCTTGAGGGAAATGTTAATCTTCATCACTCACTCACACATTCACACCTTCGGAGTTTTGTTTTTTCCCAGAACACATTGCAGCTTCCTGTGTCGTCCACTGAGCGGCTCCTTCACAGCTCCTTCACAGCTACCAGGAGTGAACTGTGTTGCTAAAGGGCACCTCGGTGCTATGTAGCCCCCCCCCCCCTTACCTCTGGGCCACCACCACCTCACTTATTTACACTCTGGCTGCTTTCATGAGGGTGAGCGACGCTTGTTTACTCCTCACAAACCGAGACATACGGTGATGTTTCCGCCATATGCTCGTGTTTTGCTGCAGAGCCCCATGCTCGCCTTCTTTTTCTTGGATGGCTGGCTGCATGTACGCCACATCATAGCATGACTTACCCTGGGTCACCGCCTGCAGGGGTTTGCATTTATTTATATTTTTATGGGGGGAGGGGAGGCTATAAGGGGTGAAAGTGTGTGTGTGTGTGTGTGTGTGTGTGTGTGTGTACAGTAGGTGTACTGCTGTCGCAACAACACTGAGATCATGAAGCGACACTCAAAGCTTTGAAGTCTGAGTTGTCCACGATTTTAAGGCCACAAACACTGGATCCTACATTTCCCATCATGCAACATATTTTCTATCAGACCGTCCCTGCCTGGCTAATCTTCCAACCTCCTCACCTCCAGTTCGTAAGTGCAATTTTTTCGCAAAAAAAATCCTGCAAGCCTGAGTGCAGATAACCCTGATGATGTCACTATTACATCATCGGGGTTATATGTCAGAAAGCTCACTCGGGAGGAGGAGTCGTACCGACCTTAATTTGTAAAACGGATGGAAAGACCCTTTAATCAGCTCAAAGGCTCTTTGTTTTTCCCAAGCTCTGCATGACTTGATTTTAAATCCGATCTGTTCATTAAAAGCACATTTCCTGAGGGTTCTTGACGGCTTACCATAAATATAATTACACGCACGTTCATGATCCCCAGAGGATGAATCCCTCTGACTATGAGGTTGACATTTGCTGGTTCCTCGAGACAACTATTGGACGTTGTATTGGCACGTTTCTCACGGTGAATTGTAATAACTTTGATGATCCTTTTGATCAAATATTTAATTTGTTTCATACTTTAGTTCTCGACCTGCAAAAAAGCTAACGACGTCCCCGTCAGCCTCCGCTTCTCTTTGTGTTTGGGGCAAAATGTTTGGTGTTCCAGTGAAGCTAGCAGATACCGGGCAAAGACGAGGCTCGTTGTTTACAGTCCGATCAGCAATTTAGGATGCATGACTGGAGTTGGCGTTGTGAGACATGTAGCCGGTTTAATAGCACATTTTTTATTCCTCCTCTTTTGCTCCACATGCAGAATCCTTTAATAGCGATTAGCAGTTAGAGAAGTGGCTCAAGCTCAAACCCTTTTTGGTGAGAAGTGACTTGTCTTCACTTTAATGTAAGTTTTGGGCCGATTTGCTTTTTCTTGAGGGAGACGTAACTCATAAAAACCAACACATGAACTTATTTAGAATCCTCACATTTGACGTTTTGGAGATACAGAGTTTTCACTTGGCAGCGTCGGGATCTTTGCGTACATGGGTTGTACGTGTGTGTGTGTGTGTGTGTGTGTGTGTGTGTGTGTGTTTGCTCATGTGTATGAGTGACGCACTCTCTGCTGGCCAGAGGACACTTTGACTCATCCCTGTCTGTTGACTCTACTGAGGTCTGGCAGGTCCACCACTGAGAGCAGGGCATCAAACATCCCCACACACACTCACACGCACACACACACACACACACACACTCACACACACACTCACCCCTCCATCCTGCCCCGGAGGAAGTGATGTTAAGGCTGAACATAATGAGAAAGAAAGAGGAGAAAACAAGGAAACAAAGACCTCATTTTCTTTCTCCTTCTCTCTCCGCTTTACAAAACACAACGTAGAACATACTTTAATAAAAGAAACACTCTTTATATCAACACAGGGAGACAGACGTGATTCAAATTTGCTTCTTCATTTAGTTTTGTATCTCAAATATCAAACACACACATCTAAAGAAATCCCTTTAACTCCTCGTGTTCCTATATATTCCTCTCGTGCATACCTTATTGCGTGCTTACGGACGCCATCTTTTCCTCTGACCTACATTTTTCTGGCTTGACGTTCATCTGTTCATACATGTTACTATAGAGACGAGCGTTGGAGGTGGTGCTGCTGAAGCAGACGTTTGGAAAATGCCCTGAGAAGGTTTCCCTGCCGGAGGCTCGGTGCAGCTGCTTATGCTGCGAGAAAGGAGAAGAAGAAGAAGAACACCCACAGCTTCAGAAGGGCTCTCAGCAGCCTCTCTGGGGGGTTTAAATGCAGGTTCAGCTTAACTACACTCGACTACACTGTGACTCAATCACAGGACAGCAGAGGGAGCAACAAGTCCTCATGAATATGTTGCATGAAATCTATCAACTCCTTTGACTAAATGCTGTGACTGATTCCCAGAGTTCCCTCTGGTTAACAGTTACTCAGCGTATATGTCTAAGGTCTTTTATTGTGAAAGGTATAGAAAGGAAGGAGTGGATCTGGTCTTGCTGCCTTTGTTTAAGTGGAAAGCAATAATAAAGTTTGAAGTCAAAGGCCTCCCTGATGTGTTTTTGTCGGCCAACAGGAAGTTAGCGTCGCTCTGGTTCCCTCGATTAAACAGACGATCAGACTTTTTTCATTGGCTGATTGTAGAGAAGCCACACAAAGTCATGAAAAGCTTTATTAAACTTGTACTGTAATTATTTATTGACGATCAACAGCTGGAGACAGTTCCTTTCGTGGTTTTGCATTTTTTGTTTGTCAAAAGATTAAATTGTTGTAAAAGTGTGATTTTTTAGGTTTTTTTTTAAAATCTGGACAGAGCCAGGCTAGCTGTTTCCCTTTACTCCCAGTCTTTATGCTAAGCTAAGCTTAGCTAATCGCCTCTTGGCTTCAGCTTCATACTTAGTGTACAGACGTCAGGGTGACATCGAATGTCTCTCTCTCTCTCTCTCTCTCTCTCTCCCTCTCTCTCCCTCTCTCTCCCCCACACTCATCAACAGCATCGAGTGCAGAAATCCTCTGGGGAGTCTTACTGATTTCCTGTCCAGAGGAGAGAGAGAGTGTGTGTGTGTGTGTGGGGGGGTTGGAGAAAGCAAATCAGGTGTCCACTAACGCCGTGCTGTCGGTTGGACCTTCCTCGTCTAATCAGAGACGAGTCCCTCCTCATCCTCGGCTGAAGGGGATCATTAAAGGTTAATTTCTTCAAGAAGCACCTCCCATCACGCTGCCCCTCTGAATCATATCTGCTCGGCCATATCTTCCTCCTCCACATGCTCTAATTTTGCTCTTTAAAAAAAAAAAAATCTCTGTTCAGCTTTTTTCTGTTGTTGCATTTTCATCCACAGAAGCATCTGAGACTCAACCTGTGGTAGTGTTTTCTATCATATTCTTTGTGAGAATCCACATTGTGGATAATGTGTGACTGATTCCGTGCTAGAAAACTAAGACCTGATGCTTTTTATCCATATTTCCTTCAATTGTGACACGAACCAAAACAAAACACCAGATCTTTTGTTTATTGTCTCTTTTTGTAGTTATTTTTTTTCTCTTTGTACTTACTGTGTCTCTCTTTGTTTCGTTGTAGTTACTTTTGCTCTGTGTTGTTGTGTAGTTCTGTTCTTTCTTTGTAGTCATTTTGAGTGTCCTCCCGGTTGGTATGTGTCTCTTTGAATGATATTTTGTAGGTGAAGGCTCAGGGGCCCAAAGGGGCCCCTGAGCCTGTGGCCCCATTCAGTAATCCATCCAACAATTAACAACATTCAGCAGACGCTTTTATCCAAAGCGACTTACAATTCAGATTCTATCACATTCCTACACCTTAGGCACAGCTACGTGAGTAGTTGGGGTTAAGTGTCTTGCTCAAGGACACATCGACATGCGACTAGCGGAGCCGGGGATCGAACCGCCGACCCTCTGATTGAAGGACGGCCCTGCTCTTAGCTACAGTCGCGCACAGCAGGCTGTTGATGTTGAACATCTGCATGATCTTCAAGTTTTTTTTAACACACAATGCCAACATTTGTTTGTTTTGTTACTGAGCTCCAACATTAACTGGATGTGAACTCCAGTCTCCAATTGAAGTAAATGTTGGATTTAATTGTGTCATCTTGGATCTCATTTTGTAATGTCTACATTTTATCTTTATCTCATTACATTTCACTAAAATCTCAAAAATACTGTATTTAAATAATGTATTCGACATCTGACCACATCCTCTAGAATGCTGCTATACCTCACATTTGGAATAACGCTCTTACAGGATCAAAGACGTCTGTGTTTTCTGTAATCTGAGCACCTTCGCACGGATGGATTTACGAATCAACTTCAAGAGTTTTTTTCTGGTATTGCCGTTGTTTTATTCCCTCTGGTAGTAAACTGACACACAAACACTCAATGTGTTGACATCAGCTGACCATAAAGATCTCCAATTGCTTTTAGGTTTAAGGTTTCCAGGTTTGGCTTTGTTTCAATCATCATTATCATTAATTACTTATTGTGACAACTGAAACCAAATCTGTCTGTGCTTTATCTTTTAAAAATCAAATCTCCTCAAGAGCACTCCATAGTGAGGGCTGAACACACACACACACACACACACACACACACTGAAACCCCCTCTTTTTTAATTTAGTGTGCTGGACAGAATTGATCTCCTGCTGTGCATCGATTGCACATTTAGTGAAGGTATATTGATGTATTGATATTTAAAGCTCGTGTTATGAAAATGCCCTCTAGAAGAAGCTAAATCACTGCAACAACACCTGCAGGACCTTGTGACTTCACAGTGAAATGAATGTTGATGTTCCTACTATAACCTGTCGCTGTGAGCGGTGACATGTGCATAATGTTGAGAGAGATATATTAAAGGATCACCAGAGTTGTCTTTGGTGAGGGAACAGCTGGCTAACAGTTGGGTAGATGTGTGCCAACTCCTCTGGCTATTTCTGCAGAGACCAACATGTAGCTTCTCCATCTGCGATTCCTCCGCAGCGTTTCTGCTGAATTCAGGTCAGCGCCGCTCGTTCCACTGAAACCAAACAAACTTGGACTAAAATATTCATCTGCATGAAAATGGACGATCATTTGAAGAATCCAACTGCAGAGGTTAGAAGACGGCAGACCTGCAGAGCACAACGCAGGTCAGAGTTAACCTTTTAAACACTTGAGTTCATCATCAGGGTGGAAAAGTATCATTTTACATCCACACATACTGACATTTGTTCAAGAGTGCATATTGCAGAAGCTTCATAGTATTGAAATATTATGATTATGAAGTATTCAGATTGGGGGGAAAAAACCCCTCAAACAGAGATCATAGGACAAAGCGCCCACCATGATGACGTCTCTTGGGGTTAACAGGCACTCAGGCGCTTAACATTTCGGAGGATGTGGAGGTTTTTTGCAACTTTTTAGGGATAACATAATGCTGATAATAATGGATGATAATTAATGACTGACATCTTATAGTTTTTTTGGGCTGTGATTGAAAGGAAATGAGTGCCACATTTAATTAATACCATGAAATGAACACATAAACAGAGTATTGTACACTTCAACATCGACTTTCTTTAAATTTCTTACATGGATATTTGTAACATGTACATTTCGAAATTATATAATATACTCAAAGGGATATTTTACTATTTGGTAATAATTATTCTCACTCCGTCGTATAAGACCACAGTATTTTATAATCCTTTCTTCGTCCCTTATTGGACTTATTTAATCATAAGGGAAACTCAGGGACACATTATGTCTTTATATAAAGACTTACATTTGCATAAATATGAATAAATAAAAAGTGAATCCAATTCCACGTCAGCCAGAGAGGAACCTTTGTCGTATTAGTAAAGAGGGCACCACCAGGGTCACTACTGACTGAACCATCAGAAGAAGCTGCCTGTCGCTTTTTGCATCGGTAACAATTCTATTGCCGGGGAGTCTGAGCCGGGGGCTCGAGGAGGCATGAGCGCCGTAGAGATTTGCATATTAAATATTTTCTCTCTCTTGTTGTCGGGAGTCACCAGAGAGTGATGGAGGCAAAAGGTCTGAGCCACAGAGGCCGGGGGGCAAGAACAAGGGAACAAGGGAACAAGCCTCTGCTAATTTCCTGGCAAAAAAAAAAAATATCATAATTAACACGTTAGATGTGCAGGCTGCGGTTGTCAAGGTAACTGATGACACCGCATTATCACTTGGTGCTTCTGCATCCTCCCCCCTCCCTCTTCTTCCTTCCATTCATCAAGCAGGTCATTGAACAGGGAGGAGGGGGGGCAACCCCACCGAAACTCATATTAAACTCCTATTTATTCACAGAAGAGAGTTCACACACCTTATTAGTCTGGTGCATTGATGGTGGAAAGTCAATTACCATAATAGGATGATTACACATTACAATGGGGAGTGGTGGGCCTGGGAAATCACAAGTTATTGCATAAACCATATTTTTATGGCTGTACTTTATTCTCTTTATAAAGGGCTCAGTTCACCCAAATTATATCACAAAAAAGAACATATTTTCTCATTTGCCTCTGCTATCTGGTCACGCAGGTGGTGTGTTTTGAGATAAGTTACGTTTGTGCTGTTCAAAGCATTACAAATGAATCCATAGAGAGAAAGTAGTTCCAATGAAATCTGGTCCTATTTATGGCAAGACACATGGCTGCTAAATGTTTTAAATGTCATTAAATCCTGCATTTATATCTCTTGTGGCCTGTTGTGCCTCACTGTGCGTTTGTTTGCCTCAAAATGGTAAATATTCCTTCTGTAAGTTTGGTAATCATAAAATGTAAAGTTAGTACAAACGAGTGGGCTGTTTCATGCTAACAAATTCTTATTAGCTCACTGTTGAATCCAGAATCCCTAGTTTCTAAGGATGGACAAGCTTTTATTAAAGGTATACTCGGGCAATTTCTGATAAATAATAATACATCTACCAGCAAAAGTAAACACAATTATCATAGTAGCTTGCTAAACAGACAAATGTTGGCCTATGTTGCAAGTGTAAAGAAAGCCAAGAGGGTTTAATATTTGTGTTCAGGCAGATATTAATAAAATATGTGAAGTATAAGCAACATAGTATATGTAAGCAATTATAGTTACAGCTTCTTTCCGCTGGCCGTCACTCTCATGAACAATGAATCAGTCATACTGCACTATTAGCTCAATTCCATTGTCATTGTTGTTGGTTTATGTTCATATATATACTTTTGGATATATATTTATATTTATATTGTAGGCTACATAGTCGTTTAAATGTTCATACTTACATCTGTTCTACTCCTCTTGTTGTTTTATTTTTTATATTTTTCTTGTTAATTGTAAACTCTATGTACGTTGAGAGCAATGTGTAAACCGGAGTCAAATTCCTTGTATGTGCACGCACACATGGCCAATAAAGCTGGTTCTGATTCTGATTACTTATTTTTCTTCCTGCGCATTAATATTTAACGGTGGCAGGACTAACGGTCTGCGCATTAATATTTAGCCGCACTAACGGTCTGCGCATTAATATTTACAATTAACTGTCAACCAGTAACAGGTGCGCGCGTGGTACCGGGAACTCACCACTTCGGGTTTTCGAACGCGGATCCAGCCAATCAGAACGGACCCGATTGCAAACTCTCCCCGCTCCGTGATTGGTCGATCATTTCCTCCTCAGTACTTGAGGAATGCAAAGCAGTTGGCTGGTGCCGTATTTGCCCAATCGATGCCTCGGCCACGGAGCACGGCGGACCCCGTGTGAGGAGCAGTGTGTGTCGGAGAGGCGGAGGGAGCAACATCAGCCGCGTACGTGGAGCGTTTGGAGCATCACACACTCTGCACCGCAACGATAAAAACTGAAATAACGCGACTGTAAAAATATTTTTTAAACGCGTCCTCTAAACGGTTTTATACGCTTTTCTTTGTGTTGTTGTTTTTTGTATTGTACTGGAGGGGGACGACGAGCGAGGCTTTTCACTGCGGCTGATCAATTCCCCTTTTTCCAGACCTGGGATTTACAATGAGACATGTAGGTGACACGTTCTCCTTCTCAATCCGGGAATCACGATAGCGAAGACGGCGAAGAGGAAAGCAGGTAAAAAAATAAAATAAAGATAAAACCCCCAAAACCCCAACCTTGGTGAGCACCGCATGTTGTGAATTGGAGTGATATCACACCTTTTAACCGTGCGTAACTTCTAAAGATGTCACATTTGTTTAGGAGGAGAAAAAAAGGGAGGAGGGGGGTCTGAGAGTGTCGTATTAACATCATCACATCCTCAATGCTCTTTTTGTTGTTGTTGTACCTGACGGGTGATGTTAACTTAAAGGCGTCATTGATGCCACATTTGCAGCAGCTAGGGCGCATGTGTGGCACTGCAACGTTTGCGCTTTATTGTTGCGCCTCCATTGATTTATTAAGGGGGGGAAACATTTAGTCAAAGTCATACGAGGCACTATTATTTCTTCTCGGGTTTCGACACCAAAAGGATGGGGGGGGCAGCACGGTGACGGGTGCCGCATCTATAGGATCAGCATCCTCTCTGTGGAGCCCCTGCGTAAAACACAAAACGGGTATTTCTATTTTGAATTTTTTGCTGCCGTTTGGTCGGTGTGGTGCTGCAGCAGTGTGTTTAAAGACGAACAGGTTTCATCATGAGGCTTGTTGTCTCATCTGCTGCTATGCATAACGAGCAGTACAGTAACGCCTCGCCATAATGCAACAAAACCCTCCCATTTTGTGGCTCACTATGGAGCCCTGAATGCAGCAGCGTCCATACATGCAGCCACCTAGCAGCTTCACTGTGTGTGTGTGTGTGTGTGTGTTTGTGTGTGTGTGTGTGTGTGTTGCTACAAAGAAGTCATGAAGTAAAAGACAGCTCGCACACACATGGGTGCCATGACTGGCTCCGGTGTGAGCATAATTGCCTCATGAATGCTAATGTATCATGCTAATGCAGAGAAACACTGCAAACTAACTGCCCCCCCCCCCCCCCCCCCCCCCCCTGCACTGCTGCCTAGCAGGGCTCACAGGTGCTCAGGTTAGCCTAACTTACTGTGTTTGTGCATGAGTGTGGGTGTGTGTAGGTGCGTGTCTGTGGATGATATCACGGTGCATAGGTTGCAGGGCCATGTGTGGTTGAGGATGTGTTTTTTTTTGTAGCCAGGGTTTTTTGGAGGTGCTGCTCACCTACACCTGCTGCCACACCGGTGTTGCTAAAGTGAGGCTACGTTAGAGAAGTGCTTCACATCCTCCATCATTAACACAGGTGGAATCGACCCTTTCGGACACATTATGAAATTCTTATGTGTTGCTTTACTCGCAGCAAAGTGATTAATTCAGTTTCAAATGCAGTCGAAAAAACACTTCAAATCTGTGGAAAGAGTCCTGGGTGATGTCCGACTAACAGTCCACAACTCAAAGATATTAAGATTAAACGGAGTGCAGATGCAAGTAATGATTATTTTCATTATTGGTTCATCTTGTAATTGTGTTTGTGATGAATGTGTAAGTTGTTTTAGTCTATAAGATGTCTGAAAAATCAGGACAAATGATTTTAAATCGCTTTGTTAGTCTGTCAAAAACTTAATTTTCACATATGAGAGGCTGAAACCAATTAACACTAATGACGTTTGTTAAGGTTGTTGGAGATTGATTTCTTCTGATTGATCAAACAAATCCTCGACTATAGATGTGAGCTCTCTGTGATCGGTTCCTCAAAATCACGGAGCAAAAGCTTCTACCGAGAGTCTCTCTCTCGCTCTCTCGCTCAGAGAGAGAGAGAGAGAGAGACCCCGCTGTGAATACAGATGCCCCACAGCTCAGGGATCGCACTTTCAGGCTGTTTGCATCTCTGCGTTTTTTTTTTTTTTTTGAGAGTAAAATCAACACGTTCACGCCCACTCTCTCGGGAGGGGGCTGTTGAAAGGCATTCTGGGACAGCACAGGGGAACCACTGACTGAAGCGGACGGGGGAAAAGTATCGGCACCAAGTTGATGACAAACGCATTGCACATCACACAGATAGATGATGTAAGAGGGTTGTTCTGTGAAACCTCAGCAGAGTATCCTCACACTCGGGTGTGTTTTCAGGTGATACCTCAGTTCAAGTTGCCGTCTCTTTGCTGTGCGATGATTTGACTTCTCTGCTTCCGGGGGGCTCCGGTGTGCTGGAGGAGGCGGGTCGTCTGCGGCTCTTCACCATCCATCACGGTTGGTTTATGAGTCGGCGGTGATTAATCCGATAGGTAGCGGTCAGGCTTTCCAGTGCGCCTCAGAGAAGGAGCTGGAAATCGGCCGCGTACGTAGACAAACGGCCTTGACTGAACCCCCCCCCACACACACACACACACACACACACACACACTTCCCCCGGATGTAGAGGGATTTTCGCATCATCACCGGGGGTGTGGGTACAAACGGCTGACGGCACACATTCAACCTTCAGGAACAAACAATGGTATTTGTACTGTAGTGACTCCTCTTCCTGGAACCACCTCTCCCCCCCCCACACACACACACACACACACACACACACACACACACACACACACACACACTGACGTGTGCACCGACAGTTATTCTGCTAACTGTAAATGCCCTTTTGTCTAATTGCCACAGATGTTTTTTCTAATTAAAAGTGTGAACGGTGACCCGGTTGGCCTCGATGTTGGCTGCTCCCAGGTCAGCTGGGACCGTTTATACTGGAGCACAATTCGGAGCCTGCATGGCTGAACTGGAAGCTATTTAGAGTCGATCACATGCTTTATTCAAAGACGGAACGCGTTAACCGTCGAGTCCGTTCCACTAAGAGATCCGGATCGTGGCAACGCATCGGGATCCGGTCGGCCAGACCACATGCCGAGGTGACCCGGCTCACTTTGGGGTTTTGGTCTCTTTGGAGTCCTAGAAACCCAACATTTTCAGATTTTGCTGCTTCAGAATAAAAAGCTTTTAAATAACAAACTAATGGGGGACTTTTATTGTGAAGAATATATAGGAAAGGAAGTGAGTTTAATCACTATCCCATCATTCAGGTCGCTTTGTCTCTGTTGAGATTTAATAACTTTTCCAATCTCATATTATTGCTGCATTTTGTAATAGTTTATTTAATCCAAAGCTCACCCCACACAGTGCAGCTTCCGCAATTGTCTTCCTGTTCTGGCTTCATCTGGTATCTTCCCACGACCTCTTTGTCTTTTCCCGGTAAAGCGATCGTTTTTTTGTTGACTCTGCGTTTTTGGCAGTGTCACCAGCGCCCCGCTGTTCAAACCCAAAGTATTTACCGAGCTGGTTACTCATCGCTCTCGGGCCTTGGAGGGCGCGATGAGAGGCTGAAAAATGCTCCTCGCCGGACTGACACCTTCCCATTGGCTGTGAGGGTGGTGCAGCCCCCCCCCCCCCCATCCGTCATATTAACCTCCTTCAACAGATGGGACAACACCCCACTACTGCACACGCATAACAGCCAAACATTATGTTTAATTCACGCCTCCTGAAACTGTCACCAAGAAACAAACTACACCACCGTTTCCACGGGAGGGGAATAATTATCGCCCGGATCACATTGACTAATTATACAGTTTATAATCTTTTTCTTTTTTTTTCTTTTTTTTTGAAAGAAATATTCAGAGCGGTTTCGCAGGCCGACGAGCAGCAAACACATCCGTGTGATGTCTCGCGTCGTCACTCACAGTCTGTCATTCACTCTCTGCTTCACAGTTATGATGAGAAGCATATGGTGCAATAAACAGAGTGGGTGATGCGATCAATAACCTTTACATATCACACGTTCAGTATATCGATTACGCCTTTGCTGATCGCAGTTACTTAATGCGAGACATTGTTATTATTTGCTGTTTGGTTCATCTGCTGAATTTGACTTGATCGCAGTGTTACTTTGTGCTTTTGTCTCCGCACGATCGAGGACAGACGGGAGTACTCCAGTTTTAAGGCAGAATTCACATTTGTTTGTGAGGAACTGGCCGTCACCCAGGACTGACCAAGACTCCCGCAACCGCATCGTTAGCTCGTTAGCTCTTTAGCGCGCAAGTAAAGGCACACCTATTGTTTTTAAAATGGCTGAATACGCACTAAAAGCTTTACGGGGGCCTCTTCTCCGATAACGATTTGTTTGGTTTTTGAGTGTCGGATAAGGAACCAGCAATCAAAGCAGAGTACCCAGATTGGAGATCTAAATGTAATAAAAAGCTAAGGTCTTTAACTCATGTTTACAATGTTTACTGAGGTAATAAATCAAGAGAGAAGTAGAGTCATTTTCTCATAGACTTCTATCCAACCAGAGGAGTCGCCCCCTGGTGGACACTAGAGAGAATGCAGCTTTAAGACATGAAGCATCAGCTTCGCTCGCCAGAACTGGAGGTCACCGTCTGGGTCCTGACAACAACAGACGGCTCTTATCTTCCTCTTTGTCTGTTACAAATGTCAGACAAAGAGGAAGATAGTGTTTTTCATGAAGACACCCGACAGAGTTTTGTTGAAAGCTGGAGGAATGAATACGTCTACATGCAGGAAAAACACTGCGAACTTAAAGTATCAAGTTTAGAAAACATGAGTATTTACCAGACAGGAAGCATTTAACAGCCGTTGCATCATGGGAAATGTAAATTGGGATCCAGGGATTGAAAGTCTGGATATCTCTGCCTCTGCTGCATTGACTTTGTTTATTTTAAAATCTGTCTCTAGTGTTGGTGTTCGTCTGTGTTTAGAGTGATGTCTGTGAGTAAGAAAGGTAAATAATCAGTATCACGTTTTTAAAACTGCAATTTACTCAATACTGTGGTACCGTTTAATAGTAAAATTCTGAATCCAGAAGTGATGTAAATGAACCCTGTTATTACATAACAGAGGCGTTCTGTTGTGACCGGATCAAACATCATGCAGCCTGGATTACATAATGACCCTGATACTTTGTGGGTAATAAAAAAGTGAAACCTTTGAGCGCAGGTGCTCTCGGGGGTTGAACCTCACACCACCGTAAATACTGGAAGCACGTCCCTCGATGTTAGATAATGGCTTCCTGGTGTGTTGGAGCATGTTGTGCAGAGAGAGACTGTAGAAGTAGGCCAGTCGGACCGGAGCTCCTGGAACACAGAGCAGCTGTGGATGAACTCACTGTACCAGTGAGACGGACTGGAAGCTCACACCTGTCGCAGGTTGCTGGAGTTCAAATGCTGCAGGTTTCATGAAGGGAGTAGAACAATCTTTACCGTGATGTAACGACTAAATATTCAACGTTTTTGTTTTTTCCGTGGCATACGAGGGTTCTAATAAATGAGCTTGAATGCGTTTTAATGCTGCAGTCATTAAAACATCTAATTAGATTTTCATTAGATTCATGCAGAACAGTTTATCCGTACAGTGCAATAATCAAAACATTGTATTTCATTGTTGTAATTTCTCTTGTTGCCGTACAGAAAATGTAGTTTTATTGGTCGATTAATCGGCCGACTGGCTCAGCGAAAGAGCGGGTCGTCCTTCAATCGGAGGGTCGGCGGTTTGATCCCCGGCTCCGCTGGCCCATTGTCCATGTGTCCTTCTGTGTGAATGGGAACCAATGAGTGAGTTGGTCCTGATGGACTCAGTGAATGAATGGGTGTGAATGGCATGTAGTGTTAAAGCGCTTTGAGTGGTTCATTTTAAGAAATTCATCAAGCAAATATGTGCAGCTGCTTGTATTTATACAACAGGAGTGTTTGAGGACTTTTGCCTCTTTGTTGAATAAAAAAAGGTTTGAAGACTAAACATTTCTGTACGTGTGAAGTGTAGTAAACCTATTGATTTGCTACAGAAACGTGGCTTCTGCACCAAATCGTATCTTAAGTGGTTCATGTGTTTATCGGCAGGAATTTAATCTGCAATTATTGCGATAATCAACGAACTGAGTTTTTAAGAAAAGATGCCAAAAAGGATTTAACGCATTATAGAAATCTGAACTTTTGGATTGTTGGTCAGAAAGACGAAAGAAGACATTTTGATGAAGTCACTTCAGCGTCTTTGATTTTGTGTTGAGCCTCATTTTTCCTGTTTTTTTTAATGTTTTAAAAAGAGAAACTGATTATTTGCTGAAGTCATTTATCAGGAAAAAACTGGCAAAGATTTACAATTGATGAAATGTGAGGATTTTCTATCATTTGTTTTTATATCAACAATTGTGATTCGATATCGTTCCTTTCTCACGTCGCTCGTTCTTGCTGAACTTTGAGAACTTTTACTTGCATGTCACTCAGAAATCGGATAGTTGTTTTATTGTTGTTTTTAATTTTGCCTTAAACCTGAGTGTTGTTTAAATATGAGGCATTACCAGAGTTCATCAAACACCGTTAGCTTTCCTTGTGTGTATTCGTTGAGGCGTGATATGTTTAGAGCTCTGCAGCGACACTTCAGCCCACCGAACACCAGATGACTCCGGCAGAAACAAATCGTTGGGACATTATGTGGCGTCGTTCTGATGAGTTAATGGAAGCTCGGGACTTCTCGAATACTGCTCGCTCCACAGGATCCTCCGAAAACTAGGCTGCATTAATGGATTTTTATTTTGAAACCAGTTTTTTTTTTTTTTTTTTTTTTTTTATTTTTTATTTTTTTATTATTCCACCACCACATGCATCACTGTGTCAGGACCAAGGGCAGTGCATTGACCTTTATGGGCGGAGTTCACAGCAGCTTCGCCTCAGTCCACATTAGAAAGCAGAGCCACGCTGCCGCTGCTGCTGCTGCTGCTGCTGCTGCTTGCATGCCCTTATGCACTGGCACATTTCCCAGCATGCTTCAGAGAGGGAGGGAGATGAGAGGAAGGAGGCGAGGGTTGAGAATGGGGTTAAAGAAGAGGAAGATCTGCTGCACTAACTCTGCAAGGGGAGGTCGGGCAGTACAGTATGTACAGTATACAGCTGCTATGTGGTCGGAATCAATACTAATATTTATTCTGTATCAATACATCACACCAAATGGAACATATACATAATAATGCATAAACTAATCAATTTCTCTTAGAGCCGCAAGTAACACATTTTTCATTATTGAATAACCCGTCAGTTACTCTATTTTGAATTCTTTATTCTTCTTCTGACCAACAGAATAAAGTCCAAATACATAAAATTTAGAATGATTTAAAACAGAAAAGAGTCAAATAGTTTGAGCAGCTGAAAACACTGAATGTTGCTCGTTGGCGACCCGTTTCAGTATTCACATGAATAGAAAACAACTTTAAAAGCTTATTTTGTTATTTCTTAATCACAATATGCACAATATTAATAAATGGACAACATAGCTTTGTAAACATGATAGTAAACATGATATGATAATGTTATCACTATACCATCACCTAGAGTTAATAAATTCTGTAGACGAGGTCAGAAGTTTTAAATTCCACAGTTCTAGATACAAATGTGATACCGAGTTAAAAGCAGAACATTAATCACTTAAAGCTAACGTTAGCAAGTTAAACGGCTCATAATTCCCTCTGTTATCTATTTTATATTGCTGTGAAAACATCTCCTTCAAACAACTGGATTAATACGATTCTAACACATTATGATAACGTTTTAATTTACCTTTCGTCCAGTACTAATTTTAGCTGAATAGAGCTTGAACAGAACTCAGTGCAACTCCTGTTGGCGTAAAGCGGCATTGACTTGGTCCCCGAGTATCGGTTCTTGTGACATCCCAGCTCTAAATGTGCTGTTTCCAGCATCACTAACACGAGTTGATGAATGAACACAATAGTGCGTGTTTGTTGTACCACAGGGAGGTTTGTGTGTCTACAGTCACTCTGTAAGCCGGAGGTTCTCTGCTCCATATGTGCTCCTGAACTATAGGCGGAGAGGTTCTTCGTATATGAAGCACAATATGGCATCACGTCTCCGTGCGTTTGAATCACTCAGGGAAGCATTACTCATGCTTTCAGGGATTGTAACACACGGTGCCTAAAAATAACTGTTTTTGAAGTGGATTCTCTTTTGGTTTGTATGAATTAGATCAGATCAACATATGCAGAGCGTGCCGTCAGCGGACCGTCCCACAAATCACTGCTCACACCTGCAGCCTTATATCACCTCAAGTTCATTTGCTGGAGCACAGTAGTGGGAGAAGTACTCCGATCTAATACCACGGARTAAGAATACTGTGTTACAAGTCCTGCATTCAAAATGTTACTTAAGTAAAGGTACAAAAGTATTGGAGTCTGCCACATGCTGGAGTAGACCACATGCTGGAGTAGACCACATGCTGGAGTAGACCACATGCTGGAGTATACCACATGCTGGAGTATACCACATGCTGGAGTATACCACATGCTGGAGTATACCACATGCTGGAGTATACCACAGTATTTTGGCAGCTCCTGTTGGCAGGAAGGCAGAGCAGCACGGAGACCGGAGAAAACAGGAAGTGATGCAACAACTTTGGGATTAACGGATCCATCTATCATCTGGTGATGTTTTGGAATTGCATAAGAAATGTTTGGTCAGGAGGCGTAAACAGTATTTCCAGTATCGTATTTAGTTTGAATATCCTTTAATAACACGCGGTCCTAATTCAATTAAAATCACATTACTTGGACTTCCTGCATGACAGTGTTATCTTTAGTGTTCCCCATCAGTATGAAAACAAAAAAACAGCCAATTAAACTGTCACAGACTTCCTGTTTAGAGATAACATCAGACTGAGGAAGAAAAATGTGCTCGGAACGTCTCGGATAAACAGCAGCACGTTTAAGACATGATTGGACTCAAAGGTGTATTTGTGTGCACATGTTGGATTATCTTTCTCTCTTTATTGAACGAATGCACTCGTTACCTCGAAAGCTGGTAGAAGTAATCCAGTCAACGTCTCTCCACAGTATGTTTCAAAATAGCGCAGAAAATGTCATCTTTATCTACCGCTGCTAAAGGCATAGCATTGAAGCACATACAGGAAGTGATGAGTAGTTCAGAGGAATACTTCACCCTCAAAATGATCATTTGTGTATCAACTACTCGCCTTTTTCTTCTTCTTTTATTCCTCCACGGTGAACGTTGAATCCCAAAAAATGGAGAAAAAAGTCTTGTAGCAGCATCTTTGCTAAAACCTGACTATTTAAATCCTTAATGTTTAGAGAACGCCAACCGTTTCTTATGCAACACGAATATACAGTATCTCTATTTACAGTGTGTGTATATATACAGCATATGTGTGTGTGT